>NC_050522.1:4127224-4143692 GCF_002922805.2 Oryzias melastigma | reverse complement strand
GTCGCTCTTAAACATGTGCTAAAAACATTAGCCTTAGCAAGTTACCTTCGAAGTTTGCTTTGTAGGACCACTAATACAATTTAAAATCTTTTTGCATTTTTATGTTGGGATATTTTACTAGAAAAACAAACGATGTGCCTAACATCCTTTATAGTGACTCTTGTTAGCTCCAAAAGACATATTTAAAAGTCCAAATACTCCACTATTTCCACTTAAACAACAGCCCACGGCTCCGACCGGAAATGACTGAGCATTCAGAGGCTGAATCCGGAAGTAGGCGTGCATATATCCCACTAGCCAAAATAGTTTGTGGCTAAAATATTAGCTAAGCTCCAAAATATCCTAGAAATCCGTAGTAACTGCCAAAACAGCTGAAAAAGCTAGCATAAAAAGAGCTGAATATTTTAATAGCTGAAAGAGCTCAATAGCTATAAACATCCAAAAAAACGTATGGAATAAAAATAATAAAAATAAAGAAAAAGTGAATCACTATTAAACCGATAAATATTCTGTTCTCTCCTGCAGAACTTGGAATATAAAGTCTCGTTCTATGAGGTTCTCCATCTGCGTTTCTGATGGTGTGTGGGGGGGGCAGGCCAAATGTGGAGGAAGGCCTGATCCGGCCCGTAGTTTGGGGACCCTTGCTCTTGTTGTGGAGGATGTCTGAAAGCCACCATTTCATTATTCTGGGTATTTGTGCTACAGTGGTTGATTGGCTCCTGGACGTTGCCTTTATGACGGCTCCTCTGAACTGGTGTGAGATCAGAAAGTCTGACAGGAAAACGTGGTTAATGAAGCTCCCTGAGGGAAAACGAAGGATCCTTCCTGAGCAGCATCGCTGTGGTCCGTCTGCACTGGAGCAGACTGGATGGAGGTTCCTCACCTATTATGCTTCCCTGAAAACGAGGCTGGTGTAGACATTCACGCTGTAATCCGTACACGGCAAACATGCCAGCAGTCGTGTCTGATTTAAAGACGTGTTGCTAAGATACAAAATCTCTGCTGTTTGGCAGCAAAATTAGTTTTAATTAATGACTTCTTTGATTTATTTTTTTCCAAACTGATCTGGAAAGGCAGTGAGGATGAGGAGCAGCCTCATGTGTTCTCCGCTTCTGTCTCCCCTTCAGGAAACTGTGTGGAGGCGGCTGGTGGGAGCGGGATGAGGTCTGAGACTGGAAGCACGTGAGTGCAGAACAGCTCCAGGTGGACTGGTCTGGATGGAACCACCACCCCTCACCGGCGTCTCCTGCAGAACCTCCAGCAAACGCCTTCCAGTTCAGTTTACCATCAAATCTTTTAGCAGGTTGAGAAATCGTTTCTTATTTTAGCCACTCGTGACTCTTACATACATGAAGCTTTTTATTCTGAGGAAGTATTTCCTGAGGAAGTATTAGGCGTGACATCCGTGTCTGTTAGGAACAGGCTGCTAATGCGAATGCAGAAAGCTGTTAGCATGTTCTCACATGTGGCCTCCCTGCAGATGTTACACGCTCATATCGCTGCTTCTGCTGCCAACTTTGATCATCCGGCGAGGAGTGAGAAAGAGGCGGCGTCTGAACAGCCGTCCGTCAATCAGGCTTGTGTTGATTTAATTCCCTCCATCGTCTCTGCTGCGTTACATTTAGAGGTCAAGTCTGTGCATCAAAAACAGATTCCTCTCCGCTGCTCCATTTGGTTTATTGAAAAAACGCTCTGCTTAGAGGACGGGACGTTACGGATGTGGATTAAAACCGTCACCTGAGATGAAATGTCAACAGGCCAAATCCAAAACACACCATTTTTCAGGCTTTATACGCTTTTATTTTAGAAATAATGACTGCAGCGTCCATAATCTGCTGGCAGATGAGTGATGGTGTGGAGGCCGTCTCCCTCCCCATCGACGAGCTGTCAAAAGCATAATGGTGGAAAGCAAAGTAAATGTTGCTGCGCAGTGATCAATAAAGGTGGACTTGAATACCAGCCAGCCGGTTCAGTCTTCATTGCTTCCTGTCCGCCGCTCTGCCATCGGCCCGCTCCGCCAGCGAGGAGGGGGAGGATGTGTTGAGAGGGGGGGGCAGCTGGATTCCAGCCTCTGGCTTTGACAGATTCACACCTTCAGAGGAACACGCTGATGCTGTGAAGACCGTCCCATCAGGAGAGGATGCAATGTGACGGGGGGGTGGCTGACCCCGCCCACGGTGGCCCAGAAAAAAAGATGAGGCCTGGAACGCTAAGACTTCATCATAAACTCCACATGATGCTACATTAACGTTATTAAAAAGCTTCACAGCACATTGTACATTCTGAACTTGTGTTATATTCTGGAATTCATAAAGAAAATGACCCATGTGTTTTCAAAAAATAGATTTAAAATTGAACTTGATGAGATTTTAGTTTGTTTTTTTCAACAAGAATTATTTTTTTTTTTTTGACGGTTTAAAGAAACAAATGAAAACAAGAGAAAAGACACCTCAAATGCTTTTTTTTTTTTTTACCAATTCACATGAAATGAGTAAAATGGATTTCTGATTAAATCTAAACTCAAACCAAAGCTACTGTGATGAGAGGTCAGATCCTCCTCCTTAGATGACCCTGGAAACCTCATCTGACCCCAAACCTTTTATTCAAATGTCTATTAAAACTTCAGACTGATCTGAATACGATCTAATACGAGGGCTTTGTATCGCAGATTTGATATTCTTATTTTGACAAAAGCATCTGGGACCTTTCTGTGTAGAGTGTGCATGTTCTCCCCATTCAGGTTTTCTCCAGCTTCCTCCCACGGTTCAAAACATGGACACTCTAAACCAGGGGTGTCAAACTCAATCCCACAGGGGCCCAAAATCCAAACCACACCGTAGATCCTGAGCCGAACACTCTAAATGTAGCATTACCTGTGATAATGCTAGTGTGAATGGTGTAGGCTGAATTTAGCCGATAAGATCATTAAATTGTTAGCTTAAAGTTGATTGCCAGCTAAAATAAATGTAAAATGCCTTAAAAAAAACAAAATAACCTAAAAAACAAAAATGTTTCCAAATTATCTAAAACAGCTAGCATGTAGCTGGAATATTAGCTAAACTCCAAAACAGCCTAAGAAATCTTAGTAAATGCCAAAATAGTTAAAAAAGTTAGCAGAATGACAGAAAAGCAGAAAAACTTCAAACTAACTTTTTAACATAATTATGAATAATAAAAAGGCAGGAATATTATTCCAGAATAAATCAATTTAAACCTTAAATAACTTTCAATATTTTACTCTCCATAAAAAAAATATTTTGTCAGAATTATACAAATTAGAAATAAGTGCAAGATAACATCAAACCATTAATAACAATAAAATAAAATGATCTGGAGGGCCGGATCTGACCCCCGGACCTCGACTTTGACACTTGATCTACAGTAAAGCTTCAAATTTTTCTGTAGACTTTTGATAATCAGAGAAAGTCTGCTTTGATATGATGCATTCTGAAGAAAAATCTGTGATTCTGTTCAGGAAACAGGTCAGTTTAACATCATAAATGAAACCAGGAACATTAAATGTCTTCCTCTCAGTGTTCAGGCTAAAACTCCCAGATCAGGAAATTTTATGAAAGCTTTCGTGAGAAAGAATCTGTTACATTTGGTTTTCTATCCTTCAAAGGTGTTTTTTGTTGAAGTAAAACATTTGTTTTCATCTCTGCTGTTTCTGTTTCCAGAAGCAGAGGTCCTGGTTCCTCTGCATTCATAATGGTCACATTTGGATTGCAAATTTCAATCACTTGATCAGTGAAAAATGAAATTTGTGATTCAGATGTAAAAATAGGATCAGCTCTGCAGTGGAAACATGAAAATCTGAATTGAAACTGAAAACTGAAAACAGAAAACAAAGACAGAAAAAAAAGTATGAAACAAACATTTTTTTTTAGTTTGATAACAGTTTTGCTTCAAATTTGTATTTTTAAGTTTTATATTTACATCTATATTTTTCAAATTTTCAATAATTCCTGCAATGTGTACTTTCAAGCTTAAAACATTTTTTTCAACTTTACAATCCAGTTTTTCATTCAGTTTAAGCCGACACACATGTGACCTCAGAAAACTGTCCAATTGTCCTGATGGTTTTTGAACATAAGTACTCGTTCTAAATGCTTTTATTTGATGTTTTAACCAAGGGTTTGGAGTTATTAGCATCTTGTTTTTTTAAAGCTCTTTATTCTGAACTCTCTGGTCTGTCGCCCTCAGAAAACAAACCCCTGTTTGACCCGTCACATCCACCCTTCACCCCTTTAACTGATGCAAGACTTGAACACAGAGGAAAGACCTCAGAACACCACAGAAAAAGATTTGTCCCAACATAAGAGGCAGGAGGTGTTTAAAACCTTTAGTCAGAGAGGGCTTGAAGTGACTTCAAACTGCTTTTTAATCAGTTTAATTTGGATAAAAAACATTCACACTAAAAGCCTTCATTTGTTAAGGTTTGATCCAAGTTTTTCAGTAATGACACAAAATAAAATATTGAAATGAAACAGATGCCTGAAGGCAGAAACTTGACATTATGGAAACTGCAGGTGCACCAAACCGTATGGAGACAGTGGGCCAGCTAAAGGAATGTGTTTATTAATAAATGTCAAAAGAAAGCTGTCTAAATGGGTCTGTAATTTTAGTTTTACGTTTGCCTGTTTTCTTTTCCCTCTTTTAAAAACTATGTATATCTCATTGACTGTATATGAGAACTGGACTGAGTGACTCCTCCCCCCTTGCGTTCTAAACAGGAAGTACCCTCTGGTTTCAATAACCCAAACACTTCTACAGAGAAAAAAAACAGCTGTTACTCATTCATTACAACTGTCATAATAACCATTCCTGCAAACATCTACAATCCAGACGTAGTATTTATGTAAGTTAGAAAGTTGCCATTTTTTTCTGGATTTTTAATTTTTCTTGAGCTGAAAATAACTCTCACAAATGATGAATTCATTAGTTTTGGGGATTTTCCTTCTGCTTGATGAATGGATGTCAATGGAAACTAAAGGATGTATTCTGTTATTTGTGCTTAAAGTCTCACATACAAACGGGTGAAAGTAAGCCGGAGCGGTCCGGAGCGGCGTTCCGGTAAAAGAATTGGAGGCAGAACTCCATCCTGACTGGAGAGATCAGCTGTGCGGCCGGTTTTCACTGCATAACACATGACAGAAGCCGTGGTCGCTCTTATGGAAGGAAAGAATAAAAATTGAAACCCAAACTGAGAGCAGGCAGCGCTTCATTTGGATCTTTGCATTGTTTTTAGTGTCCCATCGACCAGCTGATTCTGCGCTCTCTTGCTTCCATAACAACACGTCCTCGTTCCTGGGTCGTCTCATGTTGAAGTTTGGGATCCCTCTTCAACACTTTTTGATGTTTTGGGTGTCCCCAAGTCATCGCCCCCTCCAAAGCGCCGGCCACTTCCAGTAAATCACGGGTGCCAAGAGTCTGGGCCGCAAGCTGGAAATGCCCGGTGCCAAGACGCGGAGCACACCGGCACCCTAACCCGGTTCCGGTTTGCGTCCGGTACCAGAATTGGTACCGGCTCTCGTCCAGTGCCGCATCTGCTGCGTCCCGAGGGCTGCAGACCCCCGACCTTCTGAACAGCAGGCACACCGGGGGGGACACGTGCACAGAAGAATGAATCACATGTTTAAGAGGAAGATCTAAAGTGAGGATGAAGATGTTCAGGCTAAATCTTCTAAAGTAGAGGATGAAGAAGAGAAAAAGGTAGATGCAAGTTAATTATACATTAAACTCCATAAAGTATGTTAATTTTATGACTGAAAACTATAAATTAATGTGTTCATTTAGAAGCAGCAGTTTGTGTAAAGTCTTCATCTGCTCTTTTAACCACTTTTCCCCTCAGAGTCTGACTACCTGCCACCTGTTCACATCCACCAACGTTCCCATTAGCTGTCACACACCTGGGCATGTGAAATTTGTTCTCTGTATTTGACCCATCCCCTGGGGCAGCGGTGAGCTGCAGACACCGCTGCACTCAGGAACCGTTTTTTGATTTAACCCCCAATCCAACCCCTCAATGCTGAGAGAGAAGCATGGAGGCCATTTTCAGAGTCTTTGGTATGACTCAGACTGGATTTGAACTCACAACCCTCCAGTCTCAGGTGGACACTCCACCACAAGACCACTGCGAGTTGGTCCCCACCTTCACTCTGTGCACTCTCTTCCTGTGTTTTCTACACAGAAACCGGATAATATTGTCATTAGAGCAGCATGTTGACATGATAGCAGGGGCCCTAGTACAGATTGGATTAACGTAATGTGGAAACTGGTGGTTTTAGTCTGGAAAACCATCAGAAAAAAACTGGGAATGCTTTTTCTTTTCTTTTTTTCAATCATTTTTAGGCCCTTGACCTTTGCGCGAGACGACCGCCCACATTGCTCATTGATAAAACTGCTTTTCTTGAGAACAAGCGTCATGTTGTCTTGCAGATGAACCCTGGTGCGGTTCACTTCAGTGTGAGCACAGATGGACTTTCCACAACTGAAAGGATGGAGATGCTGAAACCTCTGTGTGTTTGGAGGAGGAAAACAACCACAGAATGAGTCTGAAGAAGCAGGAATCACGGAGAGGCGTGGGAATGTCTGCTAGGTGAAGGTGGTGCAATCAGGAGCTGCATAAGACCCTAAAGTTTGTGAAGACATTTCACTCTAAATTGTCTTTCCTCCAGTTTCTGTCATCTGTATAACTAAAAACCTAGAAGGATTACTGGGAAAACCTTTGCTCCCTCATGTCAAAATATACTCTCACAACAAAAGTTCCCGTCTTTCTGCACCGATCCTGGACACCAGGACCAAATGTGAAGTTTCCAGAGTAACTCTGCAAACCTCAATCCTGGAAATTGAGCTGTTTCCATTTTTTCCATAATCTAGTCACCATGCATGGATGGATTTTCTAACGGTTTCTACATTTCTGAATTCAGTTGATTGTCAGTGAAACCTTTCCTGCAAACTATCCGTTTCTGTGAAAAGAAGGAGAAGCGCCTTCTGTCCTCCACATGTTGTCATGAAATGTCATATTTGTTTCCCCGGTAACATTTATTAAATGGCGAGTTTGCATTTAAAGAGCAACGCAGGCGTCTCTTTAGCGTGGCTTACAACCTGAAACGGATGACAGGCAGACCTTTCTCTAATCCCATTGATATTCCAAAGTGTCTGTGTGAGCCGGTTGGCGCCGAAAGATCAATGAGCTCCAGCTTTTCTGCAGTCAGCTTTCTCCTTCATGCACAGACAGTTCAGGTACAGAGCAGCCAAAACAACCAGCAGCGTTCAGAGCGCTCGTCCTTCTGGCTCTGCCAACACTGGTTTTCATCAAGAATAGCTGAGATGCTTCCTCCAGTCTGAGCAGGGGTGGAGGTGGTGCAGATGCATCATGGGAAGACTGAACCATCTTTCTGAAAGCGGCAAGGGGAGCCAAACAAGATGAAAACTAAATGCACACTCATGAGTTTCATAATCATCCAAGTTTTCATGGCAGTTTGTTCAGCAGTTCACCTGTCTGGAGCGGCCTCTCTCTCTCAGAATAAAGAAGGGTGTGGGCTTCTTTGCTATAAATGTGTGTGTGTTTAGAGGTGGAAAGGTTCAAATGAAAAGACATACAAAACAAACGGAAACACCAACAAGATCCACGGTTTTATACAACACCAGTAGTACTGTATAGGTGTGTACCAGTACTAACTTGGCACCAAATTTCAGCACCTATCCCTTTCACAATTCAACTTTGCAAAAGTGTACATTCAGTGTAAGGGTCATGACACTGTGGCAGACCCACAAAAGCTGGAAACTGAATAGTGCTGGAAAAGTATATGGGAGAAAGAGACAGCACATAACGGCAATGCTCAACGGCTGACCCGTCTGAGGAAAGAGCAGAGCAACCTCATTGAACAGAATCCAGAAACCATCACAGTAGCTCACATCCAAGAAAGAGTCTTAGGTATGAAGAACTGGACATGATACACTCCTACTGGCTTACAGTTTTTCTCAATTACTTAAACACTAAACCCTATTGTCTGAACCAAAAGCTGAGCTGCCTGAACCCACCGGTTGAATCAATCACTCCTTTGGCAAAACCATAAGATCTTCTCACCTGTTTAGACTCAACTCGCCAACACATTTTCATTGTGATTCACCAGTGCTGCATAATGGTGTGCAAAGGTAACGAAAGTCAATTACAAAGAAAGCACAGGTGTCACCACCTGAAGACAACAACTCAAAATTGAACACACTTGTGGCTTATAATGTGAAGAACATAGACAGTAAGCCAGTTCAGAATTGTGAGGCCCAACAATGGATAGAAATCTGAGAAGAAGAGTTTGTGTGAGAGGAAGTCGAGGTGTTTCAGGTGTCAGAAATATCTGATGAGATCAGAGCTACTGTGATTGAGCGTGTTCTTGTTCATGTATGGGGATGAGGGAGGCTGGACAAACGGAACAACCAAACATCAGTAGATCCACCAACATCACTGATTCACCTACAGTCAACTTCTTTCACTTTCGACTTATCCCTTTCGGGGTCACCACAGCGTAACAGCACTCACTGTTTCGAGTCAGTGATTTGGCAGAGTTTTTACGTCGGATGCCCTTCCTGACACAACCCTGTACTTGACTTTGGACCCAGTTAGGCAGCAGCGTCAAGGGTCTTACCTAAGGACCCAATCTGGGTGGGGATCAGTGGACAGTGGGAACCCAGGGCTCCTGCGTGCCAGCCCTTCAACTAGCCCACTGAGCCACCCAGCCGCCTGATTCACCCACAGTCAGCAATACACTTTTCTTTCTACAGCTTCATGTCCTGTTTCCTGTTTTCTATTTTTCTACATAGTGTTTACTGACTGTTACGTCCTGCTGCTACTGCTGCACCTTTTAACCAATGAGGTATATATATCACTGTAGATGACACGCAGCTTTTTACTATTGGCCAAGATACATAATGAGTGACGCCATATTGGAATGGTATAAAAGCAATGAGACAGCCCTTAGCAGAACCAGTAAAATGACCATAAAATGATTAATTTTGGTCCGATTTTAAAAAGGAAAAAACTCAACCATGATCTGGGAATTATTTTTCCCAGGTCATGGTGATAATGTTTTTTGTAAAAAGTGCAACAAATGAGCGACATTTCCCGGTCCTCCCACCGGACTTAGATTCAGCGCTGATATACTCTTCCCTCTTCACTACTGAGGAAATTATGGTTAATTTTTCTTCACTTAGTAATCTGATTACCAGCAGGTCTGATATGATCTGAGGTCTAACACACACACAAATACCACCATCATCCTCCATAAAACGAAAAGATTGGTGGTTCTGCCAGAAAACATGGAAATAATGTGAAGTCTAAAGCTGTCATTGACTTTAAATAGACTACAAGATCAGTCTAAACGTTCATTATTGAGAGTAAACTCACTCAGATCTTGTTCAAATATTTTCTAGAAGTTCTCCTTTATCATCTGAAAGCAATAATTTACCAGTGAAAAGTCACATTCTAGTTTTTCCAGATCTGTTTGTACAATTGTAACACAGCAATAAACAGACATCTATACCATTCCAATATGGCGTCCAACTTTGAGGACGTAACAAGCTAGCACGCCATCTGTAGTGATATATCTTGTTGCTTTTTCCATCCAGTCCTTCTACTCACCTGGTAGGTGTGGCCAATGTCTCTTAATTGGCACCTGTGGGCTATTTAAGACAGAGGAGGCCACACCAAAGCAGGCAGGGAGCAGAGTGGCGGGCCGTGTGGGCGGGCTGTGTGGGATTTGGATTTTACTTTGAGTTGTGCTGGTATGTCTTGTTCTTTTCTTCCTCAGCAGTCTCATACTGCTGGTTTTGTTGTTTCAGTTTGAGGTTGGGCCTTGCTAGTCTTGATTTGCAGGTTTTGTTTATTTGTTTTCTTTTGGTAGTTTTGGTTTGGGGGGAGCTGCTGATGACGGTCGACATGGCTGGGTCAGCAGTCTCCCTGGCTTATTTTGTTGGCCAAGATTCCAATTCACTTTTTGTTTGTCTTTTTGTTTGGATCAGCACACTAGTTGTTTGTTTTTTGTTCTCTCATTTCAGGACACTGGATTTCCTTTATTTAGTAAATTGTGTTCCTCTTTATGCTCATTGTGTCCAGTTTTGTTACTGTCCCCTTTTGTGTTTTTCGCCCCAGACCTGAGCTGAGTTTGCCTATAGGGGACGTGACACTGTTTAATGCTGCTTTAATTTTGACTGGCTCGGGGCATGATATGACAAACTTCAGTTTTGTGAAATTGAGTTTTGTGTTCACAGCTTAGAGAAAAGGAGAGCAGCTTTCTAGAAAAGTGTCTTAACAATTGAGGAAAAACTGTAAGAAACTCACGGCACTCCATTAGCGTCTGGCAGCACAAATGAACCAGATGCTAAGAGATGGGACTTACCCTGAATGGCTAACAGAAGGGCGAAGAGTGCAGTCCCATTCAACTACCCAATAACCACTCTCTCCACAACATGGAAGCTCATGTCAGGCAACCAAAATACATAGACACATGGATCAGTACATGAGAAAACCACAGAGGGGCATTGGTAGAGACTCCAGAGGAGCCAAACACCAACTCCTGGTTGACGACAGTCGCTCAAGACTGCAGGTTTCTCCATGAAGGATCTCCTCCTGGTTCTCTGGGGTCCTTCACATTGGCTGTTTCTCAACAGTTCTTGGATGTCTTTAGATAAAGTACTTTTTATTTTATTTTTTTTTAACGGGCTTCACTTTTGAGGCTTGTTGATGTTCCTGTTCTTGGCCGTGGACCTCGCCTCTGGCACATCTTGTTTCCTCAGCTGTCCTCCAGTCCATCTGGATGAAGCCTATCTGCTGCACTATTCAAACATGTAGTTGTAGAGTTAGATAAGCTAATTCTTATTTAACAGTCGAGGTAAATCTCCTGTCTGTCCTGGGATAGGATCTCTCTCTCATGTGGGCATCCCTAAGGTTTCTTCTTAGGTTTTTCTTTTTTTTAGGAGTTCTTCCTTACCGGGAGGGAGGATCTAAGGACAGGGATGACCAGTTTTATTTAGTCTGTTTAGTTTTTCAATTAGCTGTTGTTTATATTTCATGATTGACCTTCTGCTTCTATAAGATTACTGGCATGAAGCGCAATGAGGCAATTGTTTTTGTGATTTTGTGCTATATAAATTAATTTGAACTTTGTCAGACTTACAGTTCATTTAAATTGTTAATGAATTTTCCAAAAGCCTTTTTGCAAGTATTCCATTTTGGGATACTGAAATTTGCTGATCGGAATCGTTAAAATGTGAAAAAATTCATGAGAATCAGTTTTAGATTTCTTGAAATGCTCCCACTCCCTGCGTTTTGAGTGTCTGCTTCCAAAAATAGCAGTTTGGGATGGGGGGCACATATCATGTAACCAGAGGGGGGCTGCTCTGGAACTCACTGTAAACTGCAGTAAGTTAGGAACATCATCAGTTGCTTCTTATGAATAATGATGCCTCTGAGTGTGCGTTAAGACTGTGTGTGTTCATCATCAGCTCCTCAACAACATGGAGGACTACCCAAAAGTTGGTTTTATTCGGTACTTTGAGTTGAAAAAGAAACTGGTAGAGTTTCGAGAATACAATGTCAGAAGACACGGCAGCAGTTTGTGTGCTCTTGATTTGATGCTTTTCTAATTGACAGTCTTTCACCATAAATGACCCACTTATTGTGCGTGTGTGAAATTTAGTACTGATTTTGATCAAGCATGAAAAATATGATGTGCGCGCACACACGCCCTTCCCCCCATAATAATAATAAAAATGAACAGTGGCAGGTCATTAGTTTGGTTTTATGGCTCACATTTTCATGGCTTCGGGTCATTTTCTTTGCCTCTGTTGTTCCCCTGCAGACATTTCCAGCGAGCGTCCAACTGATTAACTCCGAGCTGCATCTAAAAACAGTTCAGGAAACAGCTGACAGAGGGGCGGAGTCTGGCATGGGGGAAAAGTGCCTTAAGGAGCCTGGAGGAGCTGGTCGTGCTGCCACAATCTATAGAGGAAAGAAGAGTTTTTGAGGAATAATTCTTATGTTTCATCCTCTTTAACTGTGCTTTCAAACACATGAGAACCTCACAGGCCTGTAGAGTAAGACGAGGGGTTTCCTGTTACTGGTTCTCACAGCAGTCATGTCAGACCCAATTCATGTTGGCCACATTTAATAGCTGCAGCTAAGATGCAGATTGCTGCATGTATGCTGCGCGTGTTTTAACTGCAACCAAGAATACATTTATTTGTTGTTTTTTGGGGTATTTTAAGAGGTAATTGTAAAAATTGGAATGTTTACTAAGTGACACAGTGAATATTTTAAGAGCTGTTATGAAACACGTATTTGAATCTTTTAAAAAAAGACCCAGCCAGCAATGCCTAGTGGGCCCCATATAGTTTAAAAGTGGGCAGAGAATGTGGGCCCCATTTGGGTTTGTTTGCAGTTTCCGTGGTGGCCCCAGATGTGTTTGCCCATTCAATAAATATTAAAAAGGACGTCGTTGTTTGATATCATTATTTTCTTCTTTGTGGTAAAGTCCCTTCACAGGGTAAAGACACTCACGCTAAAAATGAGAGACTGATTAATTGATTACTTTATTGATTAGAAGTAGCGGCTAATCATTGATGAGTAATATTTTCCTTCATTACGAAGGTGGTGCCCCGAGGATAATTTTATTAAATTTCAGTTTAATAAAATGGGAAGATCCTAAGAGCATGCTTGAAAATGACTGAAAAAGTAGGAATTTGAGAAGAAAAAAATTCCTAAAAATAAATAAAAATTGATACTATACACTTGGCCTTTGGTCCACTCATTCCTGGGGCATGTGAGACTTTACCCAGGGACCCATGACACTGAAAAAAATGCAACAAATTTAAAATATGTAAATACTTTTGCTTGGGTGAAAATCACCCAGCGATAGTGCTCTAGGGTTAAAGCAACAAACATAATGCATAAACAAACAGATATATGCTTACATGTATACACTCTCCACAACAATGTAAACAAAGCTAAAATTACAATAACAATTAAATCAAAACACAAACAGAAAAAAAAGAAATACTCCACAATCACCCTGGTTCAGTCCAGGTTCAAAACTCTGAATTCAGGGCATGACATCAGTATGCAACAACACTTTAAAACCAGCAAAACATCCAGTTCCAGTCTAATGCTACTTTGTCATCCTTCTTGTGTGAAAATAAAAAGTCTTAGTCTTTTTGAAAAATTGTGTAAATTTTTGTAATTAAATACTGTGGGGATGAATTCCACGCCACCACTGTACCGGACCATTCCCTGACCATGACTAGTCCAACATGCAGGTGATAGAAATCGACTATCGGTTGATTGTCTAGTAGCGTGTTGATGCACATCACTAAAGAAACACAATATAAATATACTATATAAAAACTCAGGTGTTTCATCGATAATAATATGTGTTAAAGCAGTGTTCCTCACTCCAGGTCCTCGAGAGCCACCACCCTGCCTGTTTTCCAGATCTCCAAGCCCTGCTAGCTGCTGATTAGTTCAGTCAGATGTCTCCTCATTCTGATTGAATGAACACACCTGGTCCAGGTAATCAGCAGCAAGCAGTACACAGAGAGCTGGAAAACAGGCCGGTTGGCGGCTCTCGAGGACCTGGAATGAGGAACACTGTGTTAAAGTAATTCAAAGGTACTTAAATCTGTCTCTCACACATATCCAGCCCAACTGACAATGCATTGTAGTGATACTTGTTGTGAAAGGACAGTTTAATACAAGTCGAGCTGCTTTGTTTTGAAGTATTTGTAGTTTATTTAGATTTTATTCTGTTGTGTTTGACCAAAAGGTCAAGTAGTCAAGGTGTGAAAGAACTAAGGATTCGAACGATGTCTTTTTTATACTACCTGGCAAATATTTTTGACACTGTCTGACCATATCCATACTTCTTCCTATTTTACCCAATATTTACTTAATTTAATTATTCCACATCGTCTTACTGTCCACAATAACCCCAAGAGGTTTAGCCTCAGTTATTTATTCAATGAGGCTCCCATTCACAGAAAGATTAAGAACAGGTGAATCTTTCAATAAATAATTTGATCCCAACATCATACATTTAGTTTTTTCTGCATTAATGACCAACTTATCTTTATAAAACCAATTCTCAACTGCTCTTAACTCATCATTAAGATCTTGCCTCAGATGGCCTGTGTTGGTGCCAGCCATATAGATTGTAGAATCATCTACATAAAGTGCAATAGTGGCATGTTTCAAAACAAAAGATAAACGGTTTGTAAAAATTGAAAATAAAAGTGGACCCAAGCAGCTGCTCTGTGGTACCCCACAACATAACTTTTGCGTCTCTGAGTAACTTCCATTAAAAAGAACTGTAAGAGATCAGTTATCAAGATAGCTTTTAATCCATTCAGTGGCAGAACTTTCAAACTATAACTATTGAGATTCTTAAAAAAATCAAATCAAAACAAACAAAAAAATGTCTGTTTCTCAACACTAATAGTTCAAGCTCAAAACATTTCCACTCACTTCACTTTTCCATAACTGGACCTCCATCTCTTTCTGCACCAGGCTCCGCCCCTCTGTCTGCTCCAATTCTGTCCCAGCATGCTCTGTGCTTTCCTCGTTAGCTCGGCTCGGGTCTCTCACCTCTCATTAGCTTCTCCTCTGCCGACTGCAGGCACCTGTCCTCTGGTCCCAACGCGGATATCTCAGCCTCTGTTTAAATCAATTTCCTTGTTAAATAGTTGCTGGAGGGGCAGGCTGGGGTGGGGGGCCAGGCATTAGGGGTGCAGGAACGAGGCTGAGACATTGAAATTCGCCGCGGCTCTCGCCCACCTCTGACCCTCCAGGGTGATCTCGGGCCTGTCCTGTTCTCTTGCTGATCCCCCACCCCCCTTTTTATTCCCCAGGTTCGGCCTTTTATCACTCCGTGTTCCCCCCTTTGGCTTTGTCCTCCTTTTTCATTCCCCTCCCCGTCTTTCTCTCTTTTTTTCAAGTCTTTTTATGTCTTTGACTTCCAGTCTCCCAGCACAGCCCTGGGGATGTTCTCATTTCAGTCGACAGCAAAAAAAGGGTTGTGACAAGGTGGTGTGTGGGCTTTAGTGTGTGTTTGTGAGTGTGTGAGCGTTAGTGTGTGTTTGTGGGTGTGTGGGCTTCAGTGTGTGTTTGTGGGTGTGTGAGCTTGGCCTTCCAATTCTGCAGCCAAAGTTCTGCTTAGACTTTATCATTAGTGACCACTTCCTAAAAGCTGTTTTGGCACAAACAAAAGCATTGCCAGTTTGTCTCATGGTTCCTTTAAGAGGCATTCAGGATATGTCAGCTAGACATAAGTCTACCCCCCCCCCCCAGCGTTTCAATCCTGAGTGACAAGAGGGTTGTTGTAAGCAACCACATCCCCATATGACCTTATAGTTTATGAATATCATAAAAAATCCCAATGAATTCTTGTAAATGTCACTGTGTCCTTTTCTCTTTCCAAGATTTTCTGCTTTACAGGTTCAGGTCTTGTTTTGAAGACTGAAGGCAATCGTAAATAAAGTTGTGTCAAAGCCCCGGATTTTTATCATAAACTAGATTGCCTGACTGTGACAAAAGCTGCTTTTGTCCTCTATTTTAAACAGTTTATATAAAAAGTATCAAATCACAGTTTACACCAGGGGTCCCCAAACATTTTCTTGTGAGGGCCACATAACTGTTTTCTTCTGTGATGTGGGGTCAGGTCGGTTTGTAGACTAACAGGAAAAGTGCAGCGATCACACCCTAAATGCAAACATTTATGGTTTTCTAGAAAACCAGACATATCAAAATTTTAAATTTGTAATTTCTGTAATCTTTATAAAAAAATACCAAAACCTTTTAAAAACTAGGTATATAGCATTACCTGTTTTAATGCTAATGTGAATGTTGTAAGCTGAATGTGTGCATGCATGTCTGCATGCATGTCTGCATGCATGTCTGCATGTGTGTCTGCATGCATGTCTGTATGTGTCTGTCTGCATGTGTGTCTGCATGCATGTCTGCACGTGTGTCTGCATGCATGTCTGCATGTGTGTCTGCCTGTGTCTCCATATGTCTGCATGTGTGTCTGCATGTGTCTGCGTATGTCTGCATGCATGTCTGTTTGTGTCTGTCCGCATGTGTGTCTGCAGGCATGTCTGCATGTGTGTCTGCATGTGTGTCTGCATGCATGTCCGCATGTCTGCATGCATGTCTGCCTGTGTGTGTGCATATGTGTCTGCATGTGTGTCTGCATGCGTGTCTGCGTGTTTCTGTGTGCATGTGTGTCTGCGTGTGTCTGCATGCATGTCTGCATGTGTGTCTGCATGCATGTCTGCATGTGTGTCTGCATGCATGTCTGTGTTTCTGTGTGCATGTCTACACGTGTGTCTGCATGCATGTCTGCACGTGTGTCTGCATGTATGTCTGCATGTGTCTGCATGTTTCTGCACGTGTCTGCATGCATGTCTGTGTGCATGTCAC
>NC_050522.1:4107073-4126258 GCF_002922805.2 Oryzias melastigma | reverse complement strand
TTTCTGTGTGCATGTCTGCACGTGTGTCTGCATATGTGTCTGCATGTATGTCTGCATGTGTCTGCATGTTTCTGCACGTGTCTGCATGCATGTCTGTGTGCATGTCACTATGTGTGTGTGTTTCTGCGTGAGTGTATGTCTTTGTCTCTATGTGTGTCTACGTACATGTCTGCATGTGTGTCTGTGTATGTCTGCATGTGTGTCTGTGTATGTCTGCATGCATGTCTCTATGTGCGTGCATGTGTATTTTGCATGCATGGGTTCCATTTATAGCTGCATCCATGGTACAATGCTAGTTTCTAGCATGAGTCTTTTATCTAATCAGATAAAAAATTAATTACTCTCCTTTAATCTGCACATAAAGGAAATGAGGCTGCTTGCAGATAAGCCCATCACCTAAAGATTAATGAAAGTGTGAGTAAACTCCAGTGTTAGATTATTGTAAAACACACTCTAACACAGTAACACATCATGCTCACAGACAGCCGGCACGTGCAGCCTCCTCTCTGAGTGTGATTGATGATGATTAGAGCTACAAGACATCCTCACTTGATCATGCAGTATTTACATGTACAGTGAATTTATTGAGCTTCATGCCTCACAGGAAGAATTCATTATAGTTCAGTGTACCTCAACCAAACACCAGCGCTGGCGGTGCAGCTTCCACACAGCCACATGTTTCACCAGCTGATAGGGGATAAACAAATGCACTTCCCAGTTAAAGTCAGGCATTTTGGCAGATATTATGTGAGTCGCATGCATGGTTCTTCAGAATAGGAACAGAGCTTCATTTGTCTAAATTTGGTACAACCTTTCTTACAGTGCGGTGGCCTTTTGAGCCTCTCATAATTAGAGGATTTGGGAGTGAAAACGCTCTAAAATGGGTCTCAGGTTTTCTGCAACAAAACTGCAGCAAAGGAGATGGTAAAGCAGCCGAGTGTTTCCTCCAGTGATGGTGAGGGAAGCTCTTCTGAAGGCACTGGGGGGAGCACTGAGGAGTTATTTTCAGAGTAATGGGGTGCAACCTTCAAGGTGTGAAGCAGAAAATTTGTGGCCACGCCAGGCACAAGTACGGCTGCTTCCATGCAGCAAAGGGTGGGAGACGGGCTCTTGTTTTGCCACTTCTCCCCTCCCTAACCCCCCCGACTGTCTGTTGGCTCTTGTTTCCTCCAAGCAGACGTGTCAGGCAGAATAGAGTCACATCTGCTCCCCATATCTCCTTCAAGACAGGAGGACACAGTTGGCAAAGCTGCCAGCTGCTGGCCAGAAATGTAAGAGTGTGAAGTGTGCATGGCAGTGCTCACACATCTGTGTGTGTGCGCTGCGTGGTAGTGGGTAGTTAACTAGCACTTGTCACAAGGGACATCATTAGGTTTAGCTTGGCAGAAGAGGGAATGAAGATGGAAGCAAAAGGAAAGAAGGAAATGAGAGCGACAGCCACTGCTGCCTAATTCCAACAAAGAATCTGGGCTTGTGCAGTCTGGAAAGGTTTAGTTTCCCTCCCATACTCTGTGCTGCTTGCTCTCCCACCTCTCTCCCATTGATTCAGGAAACCACGTTCTGCTCCTGACATCGTTACCCCTGATAAAAACCTGGAGAAAATGAAAGAGATGAGCGTGTTTTACCAAGCGGTCAGCTCAGGATCATCCTCGTCAGCTCCAGCAGCCTTCATTTCACAACTCTGCTGCAGTAATCAGGCACCAAAGTCATCTCCGCTGTCACGTCATTCCATGTTAGAAAGCATACGAGCTCCTGTCCACACGCTGCCAACCATCTGCCATGTCAGGACGCCTCACATCAAATCGGTGTCTTCATGATACAGCTGCAGCCAGATTCAACTGAAGAAATTCTCCTTATTCTGGTGCCGTCTATTCTAAGGTCTGAAGCAGGGGCCCCGGACTACGGCCCGCGGGCCGGATCCGGCCCTCCTACACATTTGGCCCAGTCCACCAAACTGTTTTGGCTAATTTTGGCTTTTATTATTCTTAGGCTAATTTGGAGTTTAGCTAATATTTTAACTTTCTGCTCGCTGTTTTGACTAATTTAGACATTTTTTTAGTTTTTTAGACTAACTTGGCATCTAGCTAATATGTCACCTGCTAGCTGTTTTGGCTAATTTGGGCTTTTTTATTTTTAGGCTAATTTGGAGTTTAGCTAATATTTCAGCTGCATGCTAGCTGTTTTGGCTAATTTAGGCCTTTTTTCAGTCATTCAGACTAACTTGGCGTTTAGCTAATATTTCAGATACATGCCATCTGTTTTGGCTTATTTTGGCTTTTGTAACTTTTAGGCTAATTTGGACTCTAGCTAATATTTTGGCTTTTTGCTAGCTGTTTTGGTTAGAATTGATATTTTTTTTTTGTTTTGCTTTCAAAGGCTAATTTGGCATTTAGCTAATATTTCAGCTACATGTTAGCTGTTTTGGCTAATTTAGTCTTTTTTCAGATTTTTAGGCTATTTTGAAGTTTCACAGCTGTCTTGATTTTAGTTAATTACCCTCAGTCTATTTAAGTGTCTGGTTTTCAGTTCTTTATTATCAGGTCATCTGCTCTGCTCTGTCACCATTTTGGTCTCCTTGCGTATTTGTTTTGTTTTGGTTAATTTATGTTTTAAGTTCCTGTCACCGAGCCTGGTTTCCTGCGTTTGCGTTCTTCATCCGCCAATCCTGACACCTACTTGCTTGTCTGTAAAATGTGAAGGATGATCTGCCCCTGCCTGATGTTCTCTGTGGTTCTCCATCACTCAGAGACTATGGGAGGGATGTACCAGATTCTCTGGTGGTACCAGTCTCTCATTGGAGGTGGCAAAGTATTCTGGCCTTCTTGTTGTGTCCTTGTCATGCTTCTCTTTGTTTGGCCTGAATGTTCTCCGTGGTTCAGTGAAGGGGCCATTTGAGGAGTTTATTTGGTTTCTACTGTTTCTGTCAAGCTCCACATCATCATATTACACTTCAGGAAAATTCAGGAATATGTGCCAAAAAGTAAAAATGTCTCCATATTCAGAGAAAAAAATAAAAGAAAGTGAAGAAGCAGCAATAAAGATTAAAGCAGTCAGATCTTGTATCTGGTTTTGAAGCTCGGGGAGCCTGTCATGCTCTCACAGTCAGAAGCGTTCAGACCTGGTGGCTGTAGCAGACTCCAGAGCTCGTGTCTCATCCCTCACATATGAGAGGGAATGAGGCTTTGCATTACAGTGGCACAGCTCAGATGAATATTACTTAAGCCCACCCACACAGACAATGCAGGCCCATAAATAAATAATACCCATCTCGCCATGCTCGGCAGCATTAGGAATGTTAGAGAAAGACAGCGAGAAGTCAGATAAAAGGCAATGAAAGTGTAATAAAAGGAAAAAGGAGAGGAAAGCCAGAGAAGACGGATACAGGAGGGAGGGAAGGAACTGGATGGGAGTGGGGTGATTAAAGGCCAACACCACAGACTTTTCAAACTGTAATGAGATTCTGTGTTCCTCTTTTTCTCTCCATTCTTCTACTTTCTATCTCTCAGTACTTTTCCCGCCTCAGTCTTTATAATCTTCCAGCGGTGCAACACATTTGACCACACTCTCCTGAGCTCCAACTCAATGCTTGCTGGTGAAATACAAAAACACTGGGTCTGTTTTTTGTAACCTGGAAGAATTTAGATGCTTATATGAATTAGATGTTTGCTAATAGAGTTTGTTTTCTGTTTTCTGTCGTGCTCAGCTGTGTGTTGATGGGTTCTGTGCTGGGTCATATTCCAATTAGTAGGTTTTCCAGAGATACAGAGTTTTACAAAAAGTACTTCCTATTGATGTTCTAATTCTTTTTGGAAATCACATGCTTTTTATACACAGATTCAGTAAAAAAAAAGATATAGGATGAAAATCTGAAAACCCAGGAAGAACTGACTTGAGATGACATTCTTTACACTGGTTAGCTGGGAATACCTTCTGATGAAAAGTGGTTTAGTAGTGTGGAAGTCTCTGAAAAGCAGAAGTATCATCTTCACACTCGATGTTCAGCCAAGCAGTTCAGAACTAATTAGGATGTTCAATTATAGGTTGGTTTGAATTCTGTGAAGATAAAACCTCCATGTTCTGATGGAGAGACCATCATACAGGTATTTAAAGCTAAGCTACACACTAAATCAAGGCTAAGCTTAGGATGTCCATATTTATTTATGCTCCAGAACAACTTGTACACCACCAAAAAAAAAACTTAGCAGGTGTCCAATAAATCCTTGTTTTGTCCTGGTTTTATTTGTTGTTGTTTTAGCTTTAACCACTTAGGTGGAGGTTTTCTGCTGTCTGAAGAACCCCATTCCCAATAAAGCTTTGTTCAAGACAAGTTCTACTGGAATATGTCAAGCCAAGCTTCTGCCTACCTGTTCCTTAGGGAGAATGCTGGAGAGGATGCCTCTTCATGTCTGATTCTGAGGAAGATTACTAGGGATGCTTCTCTTCGTGATGATGGTAACTATGTATGCTCCTCTTCACGAAGACAGTCCCTAGGATTGCTCCTCTTCATTATTAATGTGACTTGAGATGCTTCTTTTCATGATGATGGTGACTTGAGATGCTCCTCTTTATGATGATGTTTTTTTGGGGATGCTCCTCTTCATTGTGATGGTGACTGGAGATGCTCCTCTTCATAATTATGGTAACTGTGGATGCTCCTCTTCATGATGATGGTGTTGTGGGGATGCTCCTCTTCATTGTGATGGTAACTGGGGATGCTCCTCTTCATGATGATGGTCACTGGGGATGCTCTTCTTCATTGTGATGGTGACTGGAGATGCTCCTCTGCATAATTATGGTAACTGTGGATGCTCCTCTTCATGATAATGGGGTTTTGGAAGGGTCCTCTTCATGACGACGATGACTGAGGATACTCCCCTTCACGATGATGGTGATTTGGTATATTCCTCTTTATGATGATGATGATCCCTGGGGATGCTACTCTTCCTGATGATGGTGACAGGTGAGGCTCCTCTTCATGATGATGGTAACTGGGGGTGACCCTCTTCATGACAAGAATCACTGGGGAAGCTCCCCTTCATGATGATACTGACTGAGGATTTTCCTCCTCATGATGATGGTGACTGGGGATGCTCCTCTTCATGAGAAGAACCACTAAGGATTCCCCTCTTAATGATGATGGTAACTGGGGATGCTCCTCTTCATGAGAAGAATCACTAGGGATGCTCCCCTTCATGATGATAGTGACTGGAGATGCTCTCCTTCATGATGATAGTGACTGGAGATGCTTTAAGTTCTTCAGGAGGATCTGATTGGTTTCTTGCTTGGCAGCTCTGCAGCCATTGGTGTGTGAATGGGACTGTGACAATGACTTTAGACTTTATAGATACATGTTAGTTCTTTTGTTCTTGACTTCCTCTGGATTTTATCGGTTTTTTTGTTTGTTTTTTTTACCAATAAAGATACATTCAAAGCATATTCCCATTTTTTTTCCCATTAAATTTGGATGGAACAGCAGCTTGACTTGTAGATCTTTGTTCACACTGTAACAGAATCATTTTTCTGTTAGAAAGCATAAATCCAGTTTTTATTGACACTTGACTTATCTCTTTTCCCCCTCAGTTACCTGAAGGCATCCAGACGGAAATAACTGGAGGGTTTAAGACCCCAGCAATAAAAAATGGCAGCTGTAACATGGTAAATTTCATGCACCACAAACAAGACACACAGCTAAATCAATAAGCTCTGCAGGTTGGACTTACAGCATTTAAAACTTCTATTGATTAGTGTTTTTTTCAGCTTCCATAATTTACAATGACCCTGCCAAGCGGTAAGGTTTCTGCAGTGAGTAAGACTTAGATGCAGATGATAAACAAGCTGGAATTGGCAGATAAATAAATGATGAAAGTTTTAATTTCTATTTGTCTGTTTGGGTTTCCAGACAGAAAAGTATGAATCCTCACTCTCATGCAGCCTGCATGTGTCAGTGTATGTTTATCTCAGTCTGTGGCAGTACTGCAAGACATTAAAAAACACTCCAATCATCTTTTGGTCTGTTGATTACCATTATGCTGTTTTTAGCCAAATGATTTTCTTAACTGTAGTATGAGAACATAGTTTCTGGAGAGCAGCAGGAGTTCGTTAGAAATTCACCTCTGAGTTGTTGGAGAGTTGGTGGGGAGTAAGCCTTCTCTCATTTCCCATCATCCCCCTCTCTCCTGCTGACTCACAGCCCCTCACACCCCTATCCTTACATTAGTGTTGCAACAAAAAATGTTCAGCAATATCAGAGCTATCCAGATGTACAGTTTTGAGCCTCATGCTAGATCAGACGAGGAAAACAAAGACGTTCATGGATCTATTTGTCTGCTAGTGTATGCATCAGAATGGAGCAGAGCGGGAAACTTTTGGCCCACCGACTGTAGTTTGTATGAAATTGCTACAAGATTCTTTAAATGGGCTTTTCTCATCTGCTCCTGATCCATCTCAATGTGAATATAGAAATACTTAGAAAGGAAGTTTTTTTTTTCTTCTATTTGCTACAAGAAAATGTTATAATCACAATTTTTTAGTATAGTGGATCTTGAATGACATCAGTTTTCTCAGGGAAGAATCCCTGAATGTTGCTAGAGTTTATGTCCTAAATTAAATGAAACACAAAAGCAGAAAAATTGATGGAAACAAATAGATGAAAACCACTGACACACATTTACAGGATATATTTGTAAAAAGTCAGGAAAAATGTTCAGTGCGTTAACGGACAACACTTAGCAGAGAGAGCAGAGATGGATGCAGCAGCATCACCATGGCTGTGGGTCACCGGGTCAAGCTCAGCTTTAAGTCCAGCCTTTAAGATGCAGATGGGTTCTGCTTCACAGACGGAACCTCAGTTCAAAAATCATTCTGCTTTCATCCGGTGGCAAAGACTCATTCAAGTTTAAGAGTCATTCATTTCCTGTCAAGCATCAAATTCAAAGGGAGAAAATAAATACGCTGGTACGTGTTCTGAGGCTAATGTACACTCTTCCTGTGATGTTTATTTTTTAGAACCAAGGAGAGAATCCTTGCCTGTAAACCTCGTTCTCATCGGTTCCTTCATGATAATCTGTGGTGGAGCTGAGACAGTGAGACGGGTTTTTAGAAATCACCAATTTGAATGTTGGTTTTTGATTTTAGTTTAATTTATCAGGACAACGTAAAAATACATTGAGCTTAAAAAGCAAAGATGCTTGCAGATTGTGTCATCATAGCTAATTTCCATCTGTAGTCCTTTACAAAAACATATATTATGCCTAAACAAGTGTTTTAAAAGGAAATGCAATATAAAACACATTATCAACCATGTTATAAAACAAATACAATATACAATATGATAAAACTAATGCAATATGAAACACATTTACCAATTTATAGAAGCAAAGTGACAACTCAAAATCAAGAATGTTTACAATTTAAAGTAAAACAACTAAACGCGCGGGTCCAGATCCACATGTGTCTCTTTTATCTCTCCATTGTGGCTCCTTAACCAAACATTAAATAATTCATGGAGACTGCTGATCCAGACATGTCGACCGTCTGAGTCAGCAGCTCCTCCTAACCAGAACTACCTAAAGAAAACAAATAAACAAAGCCTGAAAACTAAGACTACCAAGATCCAAACTAAAATAACAAAACCCAGCAGTGGAAGACTGCTGAGGACAAAGAGGGGAAAAAGAACAGAAAAAGACAAAGAAAAATAAAATAGCAATTTTTTAAAGTAAGGATTACTTAATGATTTAGATGAGTTAAATGTATAAATTGATGTCTGAGGTTCACATAGATGATAAACTATGTAGGTTTTTACATCCTGTTGACCTGAAGACGTCTTGTTTGCTCAACTCTACCTCCAGAATGAACAGATTTTATATGGAAAGAAAACTTTGGTAAAAGTTTTTTATGTGTTAAAATCACATATTGTCTTATGCTGCACAACATTGGTTACTAGCTGTTCAGAGCTGCACTGAGACGATCCTGTTTGGGACAGAGCGTCTTTTATTTTGAAAATAAGTTCTTTGAGTTTCTGTCAAACGTAAAAAAATAAATTACATTTTGTGAGATGTTAGGTTCTTTTTATATTATTGCTTTTGTTTGTGCCAAAAAATAGACGCAATTCATATTTATTATTAAAAAAAGAAGTTCATGAATGCAAATCCAAATGTATTAAAGGTTAAAGTAAGACTCTGTGGCTCCTTCTAGGTTTTGATCAGTAGAAAACGACCCCAAATGTTTCTTTTACTGTTAAAGGTTGCCGACCCCTGGACTACACCAATGGTCTGGGTCTCTGGTAGCCATTAAATGATGTGTATATCAGTGTAACATCTGATGGCAAATACCAGCCTGTCAATGTGACCAAGATTGATGCTACAGAATCCATTTTTTGGCAGCTTGCAAAAAACTGTAAAGTCTGCTATGTTTTTGAGTTTTATTGGAAGTCCATCCCATTCCTTGACAGCCCTATAGGAAAAGGCCGACTGAGAGAAAGTAGATTTTCTTTTAGGGACCCTGCAGTCACCTCTGGATACCGACCTCAACTCTCTGCCCCTGAGCTCATGGCTGTATAAAGTTCTAAAGAGGAGGTGGGGTGGTGTCATGCAAAATTTGATGTACCAGGCAGATATCAGAGAACCTGATGGAGTATCTGAGAGCAGAACTGGTAATAGGCTTCAGTTGTGGAGACTCTGCCTTTTCCTCAAATACAGTCAGCCTTTTAGAGAATGACTTTGTCACATTTATAATGTTGTTTTTATTCATTTTTAAATCAGCTTTCAGGCGATAATACTGACCACTTCTCTAACTTGTCAATGATCTACCAATTATCAGCATTATTATTACTGAGTTAGTTCTGTGGAATCCAATTACCTGGGCCCACACAGCACTCAGTGTAAATTTGTAAGCTCCACAGAGGTAATTACCATGCGTCATCATTAGCCAGTCTCTCCCAGTGAGTAAACCTGAACAAAGGCTGGGTTTGACGTGCAGATGCTGCTGTATAAAAGCCTGTTTGTCTTTGATAGCTCAGTATGCGACCAGCGCCACCTGACAGCGACGGTTTCATTCAGCACCATGGTGACCAGCACAGGATGCAGTCTTTCAGCACCATTACACTCACTAATGGAATTGCATGTAATATATCCTCCCCGTACACAAACCTTTCCCGCCCCTCAACATGTGGTCTCCAACACGGAGTCATCACTCTGTTTTGCTCTCCTTAGACCTCATTCTTGAAGAAAAACCGCCCACTTACTGGCGTTCTGCTGGAGTTAGAGGGTGGAGAAGATTCTTACAGCAACACAGAAGGATGAGAGTTTAACACCAAAGATGTTAAAAATGAGGGCAGAATCAGGAAACTCAAACTACACTGAAGGACCGAGTTGATCTCAGCTTTTATCATTGATCTTATAGTATTTGAATTACAATTGAATTATAACAACTGCAGCCCTCCCCCCCCCCCCATTTGTCCTGTTCAGCAGCTAACAGCCTCTTGTGTTGGAGGGACTTTGATAGTTGTGAGATTGCTTAATAATCATTCACACAACAGTGATTCTCCTGCTTCTTTCCGTGCGTTATTCTGCACGTAAAAGCTCAATCACACTTTCAGCAATTTCAGTAATCTTGGAATCAAAATGTTCAGCTCGTTCAGGACATTACTGCTTGTATTTTTGGTATTTATAAACTTTAGAGTTTTTGAAATATGCCCCATAGGAAATGAATGAGAAAATCTTCAAATTTCATAATTTTAAGTAGATTAGCAACAAGTATTTAAATAAATACATGGGCTATGTTTTCATATTTATAGTAATTTTCAAAAATTGGGAATTTCTCTAATATTTCAGCAACATGCTAACGTTTTTGGCTAATTTGTTATCTACTGGGGTTTTTTCAGGGTAATTTAGAGTTTAGCTAATATTTTAGCAACATGCTAACATTTTTGGCTAGTTTGTTACTGGGGTATTTTGGGTTAATTTAGAGTTTAGCTAATATTTGCCCAACATAACATTTTTTTTTACAAATTTGTTATCTACTGGGGTTTTATTGGGATAATTTAGTTTCTATTTTAGCAACATGCTAACCTTTTTGGCTAATTTGTTATCTACTGGGGTTTTTTTAGGCTAATTTAGAGTTTAGCTAATATTTTAGCAACATGCTAATGTTTTCTTTTTACTAATTTGTTATCTACTGGGGTTTTTTTGACTACTTTAGTTTCTATTTTAGCAACATGCTAACCTTTTTAGTTAATTTGTTCTCTAGTATTTAGCTAGTATTTAAGAAATGTGATAGCTTTTTGTCTAATTTGACATCTACTGAGGTTTTTATGCTAATTTGGAGTTTAGCTAATATTTTAGCAACATGCTAACATTTTTGGCTAATTTGTTATCCACTGAGGTTTGTATAAGCTAATTTAATGTTTAGCTTTAATTTTGTGACAGGTTGACTTTTTTGGCTAATTGATCTTACTGAGGAATGTTCGGCCTTTTGGAGTTTAGCTAGTAGCAACGAACTAGTTTTTTTTTGTCTAAAAAAAAACTAGTTTTTTTTTTCGCTAATTTGTAGTTTAGCCCATATTTAAGCAATATACTAACTATTTCTGCAAAATTGGGATGTATTAGTGATTTCTAAGCAAATTTAAAAAAAAAAATTCTGAACTTTTGGTCATCTCCAGCGCTCTTTCACAGTTCTTCAATGACATTTAGCAGATTTAACATTTTGCAAATAGCTTTTCCATTTTCAGCAAATCCCTTCAAAGTAAATTAAGTCCCCATTTTAAGAAAAAAGCTTCAGCATCTTCAGCGACTACTTTCAGCACAAAAGCATTCATATTAGCATTATTGGAGGTAATGCAACTTTTCTAGTTAAAATTGGGGTTCTGTCATGCACTTCTTTGTCACACCGCACACACACAACTGTGTATACAAACTACTCATATGTATGCCGACACACGCAAACTCATACATATTTCATACACCAGCCATGGCTGCACCTGTGCAAACACTCCTGTTTGAGTGTGGGGGTGAGCAGGCAGGTGGGTTCAGGTGGTGACAGTTGGCAAAGCAATGATAGAAATTCAGCCAAACATAGCATGGTACACACACAGCACAAACACCCTTAAAGCTCAGTGATTATTATTTTTTTATTTGTTCAGCTGCTCCTTTTAGGGGACACCACAGCCAATCCTCAGCCTACACATAATCCATCCATTTATGAACCTCCTCTTTGGTCTCCAACCTCAGCATCCTTTTACCATCATCATCACTGTTCCTCCTCTCAATGTGTCCAAACATCTCCATCTGCTTCCCAGCATTTAACTCCAGAACATCTACCATGATCTTTTCCTCTGATGGGTTCATTCCTGATCCATCCTGGTCACTCACAAAGAGAACGTCAACATCTTCATGTCTGCATCAGAGTCTCTAACCAACATGGACGCTCTCACCACAGTCTTCTACACCTTTCCTTTCATTCTGTAGTCGCACATCACACCTGGAGCCTTCCCCCATCGTTTCCAACCTGCTTGAACACAACTGTGCACCTCATTCCTGTCATTGACTGTTGACCCTAAGAACTTGAAGTCCTCCACCTTCTCCACATCTGCCCCTGTAACCTCACCGTTTCACTTCAGTTCCTCTCGTTTACACACGAATACTCTGTCCTGCTGCAGCCGACCTTCAATTCTCTCCTTTCCAGGGATAACCTCAATCTCTAAATCTGGAGTTGGGGTTTTGACTGCAATCCTGCTTGTTTCCCTGGTGGGATGGAAACCAAACTGCCAACTTTCAAATCAAAGGAAATTCTTCCTGTTTTCTTCTTTCCATCCACACCAGGGGTCCCCAAGGCAAGGCAAGTTTATTTGTATAGCACATTTCATGTACAGAGACAATTCAAAGTGCTTTACATAAAACATTAAAAGAAACAATCAAAAGAAATAGTAGAAAGGAAAAATACTTTAATTTAAAACAAGCATAGATAGACAGTGCAGACATAAACTTTTGAATACATAATAATCAAAAACAACTGAGAACAGGTGAGTCTTTAACCTGGATTTAAATACACTGAGTGTTTCAGCAGATCTAAGGTTTTCTGGAAGTCTGTTCCAGATCTGTGGAGCATAGAAGCTGAATGCAGCTTTTCCATGTTTAGTTCTGACTCTAGGAACTGATAAAAGACCGGATCCAAACTTTTTCTTGTGATGGCCACAGAACTGTTTTCCTCTCTGATGGGGGGCCGGGGTCAGTTTGTAGGCTAACAGAAAAATTGCAACAATCACAGCCTAAACATAAACATTTACAGTTTTCCAAAAAGCCACAAATAGACAAATTTAAAATAATTAATTTCTTTAATTTTCATAGAATATATATATATATATATATATACATAGCATTACCTGCGATCATGCTAGTGTGAATGCTGTAAGCTGAATGTGGCTGCCTAAGATGCTGAAATTAATAACTAAAACCGCTGAAGCTAATACCTGAAAACGCTGAGGCTGATAGCCAGCTAAAATATTAGCAAAATTCCAAATTAGCCTAAAAAGCTGAAAAAATTCTGTTAGCCAAAACAGCTAGCATGTAGCTGAAATATTAGCTAAACTCCAAAATATCCTAAAAAATTGAGAAAACCCCAACGTTAGCCAAAAAAAAGCTAGAATGTAGCTGAAATTTGAGCTACATGCCAAATTAGCCTAAGAAAATGGTAAAATGTCTAATTAAGCTATAATCTTAGCTAAACTCCAAATTAGCCTAGAAATATTTTGTAACTACAATAAAAAAACAAGCACAAAAGAGCTGAATATTTTAATAGCTGAATGAGCTAAAGAGCTATAGACGCCCCCCCCCCNNNNCCAAAAAAAAAATGTATGGAAGAAAAATAATAATAATAAAGAAATAAAGAAAAAGTGAATCTCTATTAAACCAATAAATATTCTCTCCTCTCATCATAGTTCAGACTGTAGAAGGGAGAAATAAAAAGTCTCGTTCTATGTGGGTCTCGATCTGCGTTTCTGATAGTGTTTGGGGGCCGGGCCAAATGTGGAGGTGGTCCTGATCTGGCCCGTGGGCCGTAGTTTGAGGACCCATGAACCACACCATGAACCTGCTCCAGTCTTTAACTTTGGATCTCTTCCATCTGGTCTCTTGAACACACTGGAGGTCCAGCTCTCTTCTTTCCATCACGCCGACCAACTCTATAGTTTTATCATCAATGTCTCGACGTTCATAGTTCCTCCTTCAAGTCCTTGTGTGGTGGTCAGTGTTGTACTGAAAGTTCTGTTCATGATTCTCAGGATTGATGAGACTTTGGTTTCATGTGATAGATACCCTTCCTGACACAACCTCCTGCATTTACCGGACTTTGGAAGCAAAAAGCCTTGGACTGTGCCTCATTTTGGTAGCATTCTAACTCAGACATCTGATATCTTTCTCACTCTCTTCTTTTCAAATTCGTCCATAAAACCAAAACTAACAAGATACAGTCAGAAATGTTAAGTTTAATTCTAAATTCACACACCTGGTTGGTCTCGGTACTAAATAACATGTCACCAACTTTAACAATAGAATGTGTCCAAATTCTTTTGTTCAGCTGCTGCCCAAAGCAAACCGTAACAACATATAAAGAGTTTTCAGCATTACAATGGTCTTTAATATTGCTCTCTAAATACAAAACTGAACACAGAAATCTTGCTTTGCACCAAGAGCTAGTCCGTTTTTTTTTTCAAAGGGCGTGTCCTTCCTTTAATCTTTATTTGTAAATTTCAAATCTTAACTTCCCACTTATTGTTTCTGCCATGTCCATAACTGAACTTTAACGTCAGCTTCTTCCTCACCTTTTCCTCTCAGCAAAGTGTTCCACATACCTGAAGTTAACCCATTTATTCCCGCACCCACCGTGTGTGATTAATATCCTTTTAAAACATCATTTTTCATGGAAAGGTGTGTGAAAAAGTGTCACATGTTTGATCACAGCTTTGATCGATGGGATACTGTGTTGCATCCACCACTGTGCAGGCTGAATACTTTGACGAATAAAGACTGTTTCTGTGTGTTTGTGTAAAAATTAGGTTCAAATTAGGTAGCAGCAGTGTATTAGAACGTAGATACAATAATCCCACTGGCCACTATTGTTGCCATAAATTCTGTAAACACATTAAACATTATACAGCGGTAACTTCCATTCAGCGCCCTTGTTAACCTATGTTGTGGATCACACCAGGTGCGGAGCGCTATGGTCCTCCACGGAGAGCTCGCGCCGTTCAGCGGATCATTTCGGCGTCTGGTCTATTTTGCGTGCGAGGCATGACATCCGTGTCAACTCTGACAGGAAGTTACATCAAAATACATGAGAAAATCCAGTTTATTTTTTAAAATATAACCCATTCTTCACAATAAAACACCACGATTAACAAATGTGATCATGTTTTTGAATCTAAACAGACTGTAGACATGAAATAAACTTACAATCACAACACACACTTCTCTCTGTGTGTCTCAACAACAGATAAAGTAAAGTGTAGGTCTACTAACTACTTGCTTCTTCTTTGCAGAAACATGAGGTAATATTTAAGTTATTAATTTACCCATGATGGTAAAAACAATAAAAAACTCTAGCAGAAGCTCCCGTCGACCGTCGTGGAAAACGTCCATCTGGTGTGAATTGCAGGAGAGAGCGGATGCCGCACACACTCCGTTCCGCGCCACTTTGCGGTGCTTCCGCGTCCAGTGTGAACCTTATGTGTATCAAAAAAATCAATGTCCTATCTTTATGTTAAAATACTTTTCTAACATTTCCGTTAAGAGCTTTCTCACTATCATCCTCTTCTCTTGGCGCAAACAGGAAGTAAAGCGTGACATTTTACAGTATACATGTGGTACTGCATATATTTCAGTGAGACTCTTTATTATTTCAGTTTATGCTAAAAATGCATGGATGGATCACTCAGTAACACTTTTATAGTCTTAGAAATGAAACATTTATAACACAGTTGTGAGCGGTGGATTAAATGAATTAAAGTTCTGTAAAGTGTAGACACTAATACTAACTGTTAATTATCATGTACATACAACAGCAAAAGAGTAATATTTAACGTCAAATATACTTTCCACAGGGTTTTCAAAATCTCTGACAGCTTCTAACTGCAGTCTGTATTGTGTTACCTGTCAGGTGATTCACAGGGATTGTGGGGGTTCAGCACCGTCTCCTCTGACTTTTGGTGATGTTTGGACATTTGTTACTCGGTGTGAATCATCGTGTCACTAAAGGTTGTTACAGTAGCGGCTCATTGTGTCCCCCTCTGAGGTAGTTCTGTACATTTCTCGTCTGTATCTCGTTTTAGCTTCACACCGTCTGAAACCATGGAAACCATCATCCAGCTGTAGCTGTGTTCAGACGGCGTGTACATGAATATACTGTGCCGCCTCATTTGTGTCAGCTCACCTTGAAGGTCCTCCCCTGAATAAAGGCACAATAGAGGATCGTTTTGTTCTCCGGTCCCGCCGTGTTGTCGGCTGCAGACACACCAGCGGTTGGGTCTTTCAAACCCCAACATGGGGGGAAGGCAGAGGCGTGGGCCCTGACTCACCGCTGAAAGTCTGGACCTACGGGGCCAATGACAAGGTGAGAAGCTGTTTGTGTGGGTTTGTCAGCCTTACGTTTGAAAGTGCTCTCTCACACAAGTCAGTGTTGACAAACGCGGTTCAGCGCCGGGGAGCTGAAGAAGGTGTCGGGCTGCTGAGAGGATGGGGATACATTTGTCAGGACTTGTCAGCTGTCCTGAACGGACCTGTTCAAACAGCTTCTGCTGCAAATGCTGTTTTCTCTGTGTGTACGGCTACTGAGTCTCCAATATAGTCTTTCATGGAAGAGCTGGTTAGCAGAAGGTCGATGGTTTTGCTGTTCGTAGAGTCAGATCCTGCCTTACAGTTCATTTATAACAGGGATCTCCAAACTACGGCCCGCGGGCCGAATCCGGCCCTCCTCCACCTTTGGCCTGGCCCCTCAAACTGTTTGGCAAAATTGCACATTTTTCCAGTTTTTTAGGCTAATTTTGAGTTTAGCTAATATTTTAGCTACATGCTAGTTGTTTTGGCTAATTTAGACTTTATTCGAAGTTTAAGTCCATTTTGGTGTTTAGCTAATATTTCAGCAACATGGTTGCTGTTTTGGCTAATTTAGACTTTTTTCAGTTTTTCAGGCAAATTTGGAGATTAGCTAATCTTATACCGACATGCTAGCTGTTTTGGCTAATTTAGACTTTATTTTAAGTTTGTCCATTTTGGTGTTTAGCTAATGTTTCAGCTACATGCAAGCTGTTTTGGCTAATTAAGGCTTTTCTTCAGTTTTCTAGGCTAATTAGATATTTAGCTAAGCTTTATGCTTGCTGTTCTATCTAAGTTAGGCTTTTGTCATTTTGTTAGGCTAATTTGGAGTTTAGCTAATATTTTAGCTTTATGCTATCTGTTTTGGCTAAATTATACAATTTTAGAATAATTTGGCCTAAAAATATTTCAGCTACATGTTAGCTGTTTTTTCGGCTAATTAGGAGTTTAGCTAATATTTTAGCTAGCTATCAGCTTCAGGGTTTTCAGTAATTAACTTTAGCGTTTTCAGCAATCAGCTCCAGTGTTTTTAGCGATCAATTTAAGCATCTTCAGCTATTAATCTATTGCAGGTAATGCTATATATCTAGTTTTTAAAATGTTTTAGTATTATTTTTTTTCTGAAGATTACAGTAAATAATTATCTCAAATTTGGCTGTGTGTGGCTTTCTGGAAAACTGTAATTGTTTACCTTTAGGCTGAGATTGTTACACTTTTTCTGTTAGTCTACAAACTGACCTCTGGCCCACATCAAAGAAGAAAACAGTTTTGTGGCCCTTCACAAGAAAATGTTTTGGGACCTTTGATTTATATAATGACTGTGTCCTCTCTAAAGCAGAGTCAGCTGTCGGGCTAAGTCAGCATCTGTCGAAGTGACAAACCCCAGAGTCCTCACATTTACTCATGCATTGCTACTCATGCAATGAGTAGAAATTATCCATTCATGCACTCAGTGGATGCTGTGGTGTGAGATGGGTTTTGGGGGTGGGGGTGGGGTGTGGCTTCACATCCCCAGCTGGAGAAACAACGGCACTAAAAGAGGAGAGGAAAATGAAAAACGGTTGTCACTGACGAAAAATAAGACAAATCCCATTTCAGCGATACTGTCAACGAGAATGGCTGGATGGAATAAACTCCCCACCAGCTCCGGCCCTGGGCTGCGTGGCCCCCTAGCCGAACCGTCGTCTTTCAAACAACATTAAATTCCTGTTATACACGATAGACAAAAAGCAAAGCAAGATAAAGACAAGCTGCTGGATGACCTCCATTGTTGTTGCTTTTCCAGTCGTTGCACGACAATGACGAAATAACACGCTTGCAGTTCACACCATACATGGGCCGTGACAACAAACTACTCACCAGAATTAACTGGGTGGTATCGCACTACTCCTCTTGTACTGGACCGTCAGTGGAAATGAGGCTTAAGTGTGAGGTAAGGTGTGCTGTTTGGATTTTTCATTTCTTTAATGCAGCCCCAAATCCTGCTGACTGCACATGGAGCTTGTTTGTTTTTTTACGTAGATGATCCCTGTATAGACATACTGTACTATACAACTTACATTTGCCTTATAAGTACTTCACGGTACACATACCAAACGCACAACAATGGTAAGTTCCATGTTCATGATGCTCCTTAAGGTGGCCGTGCGAGCCTCAAAGGAACTGCTAAACACTCACTCCTCTCTACGACCCTTCAAGGGCCCGGACTACCTAAAAACCCACTGAAGGTGTGAGTGCACGTGACTAAGGCTTGATCATCCACAACAATGTGCACTTGCAATAGAAATTTTACCCTGGTTCAGACAAAACGGATGTCTTATACTGAGATGGCCTTCGTTTTTCATGTATATGTTTTCTCACCTGCATCTACCGACATGTGAAAGGTCTGACTGTCACTGTCCATGCATCTGAAAATCTTACAATAAGAAGGAAAACATCAACGTCTTTTAGATGAAAAGTCTGGGAAAAGCGCAGTTTGTCATTCAGTTCTGTGAGATTTAACGAGAACAAATCCAATTGGCTTTATGCTGTTGAAGTCTTTTATCGCAGTCACGGTGACAAGTTGTATGCCATCAAATCTCATCATAAGAGGGCCCGGCTTTGGAAGAACTTCAGTCATTTCTGTCTGCATGCTCACTTATGGATGCGTCGCTCTTCTGGTGGTTTTCCAGTGGATCCCAGCCCACAGGCACGCCGCTTCATCACGGGTGCAGATGTTCAAATAGTAATGGTTGGACTATGCACAATTCAAACAGTAGCAGTTAAAACTGGAAAATAAAAAGAGGCGTGTTTGAGTTTCTTCACCGGCCCTGACTTTGTCAAATGATCAATTTAACAATCTGTGAGCAAATAAGTAGAAATAATTCAGAGGAAACTTTTGCACAATAACTGCATCAGTCTGAGGTTTAAGCAACAGTCTTATTTAGAGTTTGCAGTTATGATACAGTAAAACAGGGGTCCCAAAACTTTTTCTTGCAATAATGTTAGTGTGAATGCTGTAAGCTGAATGTGGCCACTGAAGATGCTAGTGCTAATAGCTGAAGATGCTGAAAATGATAACTAAAAATGCTGAAGAGAACAGCTGAAAAAGGCTGAAGCTGATAGCTAGCTTAAATATTAGCAGAATTCCAAATTAGCATCAAAAGCTGAAAAAAAATCTAAATTAACCAAAACAGCTAGCATGTGGCTAGAACATTAGCTAAGCTCCAAATTTGCCTAGAAATCCTTAGTAACTTCAAAAACAGTTCTAAAAGCTTGCATAAAAAGAGCTGAATATTTTAATAGCTGAAAGAGCTGAAGAGCTATAGACGTCTAAAAAATCGTCCAGAAGGAAAAAAATAATAAAGAAATAAAGAAAAAGTGAATCACTTAAACCAATAAATATTCTCTCCTCTCCGTCATAGTTCAGACTGCAGAAGGTGGAATAAAAAGCCACGTTCTATGTGGTTCTCCATCAGCGTTTGGGGGGGCCGGGCCAAATGTGGAGGTGGGCCTGATCTGGCCTGTGGGCCGTAGTTTGTAGACCTCTGCATTAAAACATGGTGCAGAATTCCCATTTTATAAATGTCAAAAACTGCATCAGCTTCAACAAAAACAACATGCA
>NC_050522.1:4095517-4106923 GCF_002922805.2 Oryzias melastigma | reverse complement strand
GTAAAACATGGTGCAGAATTCCCATTTTATAAATGTCAAAAACTGCATCAGCTTGAACAAAACAACATGCACGAAGTTCCTCTTCCCTCAATGCCAGTTCTCAGTATTCATGCAGCTGTTTTACATTTACCGGCTTTGTCGTAATCTTTTAGAAAAAGTCAAGCTTCATGCAGGAAATAATGAAAAACTGCTGTTCCACGTCAAGCTCCATCTGGCTCTGTGAAGTTGCATGACAGCATGTCATGCAGGTACAGCACAACGCCTTGTTAAAACCACCATCTTATCAATAAAACGTCCTCTAGAGTGTGATCCCCCCCGAGGCACATCTGATGATTTTACAAAGTTCCTGTTGCAGAAGTTTGTACAAACACGATCTACAGAACTTTCATTGCTGTCATTCAGGACTGTCACGCCATCCGCCTGTGAATACAGCAGAATATGCTCCTTAATGACAGCATGCATGGTGGGTTCATGTTCACGTGCGCATGAGTGGGAGTCAGGGTTTGCATGCACCCTGGGGACAGGGTGCTATAATGGAGTATTGATGTCGCAGAGGGGTTGGTGAGAAGAGGGTGATAATTAGATTTTCTTCTCACTCTCTGCACAGCTCAGATACAGAGCGTCTCTAATAAGAGAGGAGCTCTCACCAATAATTACCGCTGGATTTCCAAAAATCATTCTCAGCACAGCGCACACCTGACCTGGAAGGGCCCCAGCATTAGGCGGTCATGTAATTAGGTGTATTAGATGATCAAATGTGTCAGAGAATTGTAAATGGTGGTTTAATAAAAGGAAGTACGGCCGTCCTTTCTTTGACTAAAGCAGCAACAGCCTGGAAGAAGCTGGAAGCAGCATTTCCTCTGCAGACACTCCTCTGTCCGGACCGCTCGTCTCACTCCCTGCTAATTAGAAACTTCCCAGTGGGCTTGAATGTTTAAAGTCCAGAGGCCAAACCGGGGAGTCACAGGCGTTATTTTTGGAGAGTGGAAATGAAGTCCCTTGTTTTAACGAACTTCCTGTATCCACTGGAAATCATTTCTGTTCTCAGATCCCTCGTGGCTCCAGAGCGACCTCACTGGGTCTGTTCCTGCGGCTGACAGGCAGCTATTTTCAGGAGGTGGTCGCATTAAACATGTGGCTCATCCACTCAGACGTTTTGGACACACGAGCCCTCTCTGCATTCCCACCTTTGTCCCTCCAGGTTGTGCTGTGAAAGGAAACACCACCTTTGAGGCAGAGCTGTTGCACATACAGAAGAAGGAGTCTGGAATCTCCATACAAGACACTGTGTGGAAAAAGATCACAAATATTTTCAAATATCAGCTCACAACAGTTTGATGAAGAAAGTGTTCAAATGTTCTTATGGAATTTTTCTGTCAATGTAAGACATATATAAAGAAAATTAAAGTCTGACTCCCTTCTCAGATTTGAAAAATGCCCAAAGGGGGCGGGGCTAGTGGAGCCAGACTGAGTGGTGGACATGTGGCCTGGATCTATGATTGACAGGTTAGTTTTATGTAGCTGTAACACTAGAAGGTGCAGTTCTTGCACTGTTTACATCTTAGTTTTTAGAGATAATAAAAATGTAAATACACCATGACATCAATCCTCTTCTAAGCTTTAATTTGAGCCATGTTTTGTGAAAATCGGTTAATAAATGTGGGATCTAGCCTGATTTTTGTGGTTGATTCCTGTATGTCTTACATTGAAAGAGCTGCCTTCTGTTGACGCAACTCAATGCATAGCAATGGCGCCTGTGTGCACGTCTCTGTCTGTAGCAACCAATAGGCAAGAGCCAATCCAGTAATATAAATCAATGCTCAAGACGCTGCTTTTGGAATGTCCGACAGCGGGGCTGCCGGCGCAGCTGAGGGTTTGGAGTGCTTGAGAATGGTAAAATGCCGCTAGCATCATAGCCAATAATGGCTTTTCCTTTGGGCTTTTCCCTTCAGGGGTCTCCACAGCGAATCAGTTTCCTCCATCTAAGCCTGTCTTCAGCATCCTCCACTCTAACACCAGCCACCTTCATGTCTTCATTCACTGCATCCATAAACCTCCTCTTTGGTCTTCCTCTAGACCTCTTTCCTGGTAGCTCTAGACTCAGCATCCTTCTACCAATATATTCACTGTCTCTCCTCTGAACATGTCCAAACCATCTCAGTCTGGCCTCTCTGACTTTATCTCCAAAACCTCTAACATGTGCTGTCCCTCTGATGTATTCATTCCTGATCCTATCCATCCTGGTCACTCCCAAAGAGAACCTCAGCATCTTCATCTCTGCTACCTCCAGCTCTGCTTCCTGTCTTTTCTTCAGTCCCACTGTTTCTAGTCCAAACAACATGGCTGGTCTCACCACAGTCTTGTACACCTTTCCTTTCATTTGTGCTGAAACTCTTCTGTCACACATCACACCTGACACTTTTCTCCACCCATTCCAACCTGCTTGCACTCTCCTCTTCACTTCTTTTCCACACTCTCCATTACTCTGTACTGTTGACCCTAAATACTTAAACTCCTCCCCCTTCTTTATCTCTTCTCCCTGTAACCTCACTTTCATTTGTACAGGATTATTTGTCAAAGTAGACATTGAACCTCATCTTTATGTGTTCCAGTAGTAAACTTTGGTTTAGAACAGCATGAGATTTTCTCGTCCTCCGTTTGTCCTCAGAGGCAGGCTTGAACTCAATGACCAGGTCAGAACAAAACGCAATTTGTGGAGCAAACTCAGTCATTAGTGAGCAAACGGACGACCACAGCAGACTGTTACGACTCCCAGCTCGGAGGAGTCAAGGTCTTGTTTTTCTCCCTAAAAACCAGCAGGCTGCACGCTTTTCTCCATTGCTCTCCTTGGAGACCCCATTCGCACAACTTGGAGATGATTTTGATTTTGCCAGGAGGCAGTGAACCAGTAAAAAGCCGTCTTCACATTTGGTCCCGTGACGCGCACACACACACACGCACGCACACCGACATACATGAGACCATAAACACAGAGACGGGAGCCGAGGCAGCTCAAGGAGATCAGCTCTGCTCTCAGTCTCTATACACTCGGACAGCTTTCCGGATTTGGTTCAAGCATAGGTCACAGAGAGGAATATGGATGTTGGGGTGTGGACTAGAAATGTCTGCATCAGGAGTATCTTACAGATTGTGTGATACTATAGAGATGACCTCTTCCAAGGCAGAGAAGGATCCTCACTGGTAAAAAAGAAAATCCTAGAAATTCGGATGTGAGAAGCTAACCCTTTAAAAATGGAGCTCCAGTGTTTATTTTATTTACACATTTAATCTATTTTGTTTCCTCTAGATCAGGGGTCTTGTTATCCGGCCCGCCTTCACAGTTGGCCCGGCCCCCAAACACTATCAGAAACACCGATCGAGAACCACATAGAACATGACTTTTTATTCCTTCTGCAGTCTGAACTATGACGGGAGCGGAGAGAATATTTATTGCTTTAATAATGATTCACTCTTTATTTCTTTATTATTATTATTTTTCTTCCGTAATTTTTTTGGACGTCTATAGCTCTTCAGCTCTTTCAGCTATTAAAAAATTCAGCTATTTTTCTGCTAGCTTTTTCTTCTGTTTTGACAGTTACTACGGATTTCTAGGCTATTTTGGAGTTTAGCTAATATGTTAGCCACATGCTAGCTGTTTTGGTTAATTTAGGCTTTTTTCAGTTTTTTTAGGATATTTTGGAGCATAACTAATATTTAAGCTTTCTGCTAGCTGTTTTGGCTTAGTTAAATATTTTACCTTTTTTTAGGGAAATTTGGCATTTAGCTAATATTTTAGCCACATGCTCGCTGTTTTGGCTGATTTAGACTTTTCTCAATTTTTAAGGCTATTTTGGCATTTTTCTTATATTTTTTGCTAATAAGCTTTAGCAGTTTCAGTTATTTACGTCAGGGTTTTTAGCTATTAGCTTCAGCGTTTTTAGTTATCAATTTCAGCATCTTCCGCTTTTAGCATTAGCATGTTCAGTGGCCACATTCAGCTTACAGCATTCACACTAGCATTATCGCAGGTAATGCTATATATCTAGTTTAATGTTTTGGTAACATTTTTTTCTCTGAAGCTTACAGAGATGAACTATTTAAAATTTGGTTATGTGTGGCTGTCTTGAAACCAGTAAATATTTACATTTAGTCTGTAATTGTTACTCTTTTTCTGTTAGCCAACCGACCGCGGCCCAACATCAGAGAAGAAAACAGTCATGTGACCCTCACAAGAAAAAGATCAACTTGATGAACTTTGTGCGGCTCGTCAAGCTTCAAATGCAGATTAAGATTTGAACCACCTGGGTTTATAGTATTTGTCTGAAAGAGCATGCAATATGAGTTTATTTTATTCAAAACGAGCTTTTTTGAAATTAGCCAATGTTAAACAGAGTCAAAGTCATGCTTCAAGCAGGCGTTAATGTCAGTAATGTTTGGTTTGGAACAATAAGTTATTGTATCATTGGCATAAAGATGAATATTAGAGATTGAACAGTAATTTGGAAGGTTATTGATGAAAATTGAAAATAAAAGTGCCCTTCGAGAAGAACCTCGGGGAACACCTTAATAGATTCCATTGAAATCTAACTTAGAGTTGATAATAGACACACACTGACAGCGGTAGTGAAGGTCAGAATTAAACCAGAGAAGAGATGAATGACAGACACCAATTTATGTTCTTTGATTTACTATAACTTTTCAACCATTAACACAATCAGTATAATTCCAGCAGAGTCAAAAGCTGAAAATGGGCTCGACAAGCTTAATGCAGTTTACGATTTAAACCACTTGGATTTATTGCATTTGTCTGAAAGTGCATGAAATATGATTTTGTTTTTGTTTTCCATTAGAGCTTATTTGAAATCAGCCAATGTTTACTGAGTCAAAATCATGCTGCAAGCAGGTGTTAATGTCAGTAATGTTTGGTTTGGAGCAATAAATTATTGTATCATATATTGTATCGTGTTTAAGCGTCAGCGGCGATGCCTTTGGACGACGGTCGACGTCCAGAGAGTCATCGAGCACCTTTTCACTCCATCGCCTCATAAATCCTAATACACATAAATGAAGCAGCCGGCGCCGTCTTACTTAGCCTCCTGTCTTCATTTGCTTGCGTGGCTGCAGACAGATTCATTTACCAATGCCCCCGGGCAAAAGCCGCGCCGCCACTGGGGCCCATTTGAGTCACCGTTACAGGATTACAAGCTCCCGTTCCTCCATTTCAATTACCCCCCCATCAAATGTTGATTCAGCCGCTCGGAGCTTGTGTAAGTATGAGTTTCTATATTTGTTAGTGTGACTGCTCCTTGTTTACGTGGGTTTGAGATGGCACGCCTCGGGGACTAGTTGCCACTCTGTTTGATCACTACAAGCGGGAGCCGCGGCTGTCTGAAGGGAGCATTGATTTTCCTCCAGCTGCATTCGAAATTCTCACCCCCTCGGGGTGGAAAGTGAGGGGGCGCCGAGTGACGCTGGGAAGTCGAGTCTGTGAAAAAGTTGCTGGATGACACATTCCACAAGTTCTTCTGAGATTTGACTCATGGCTGTAGACTTGATCTTGATTTTGCCTCAGAAGGACAAGTAGAAGCAGTTAGAGGCTCCTCACAACTTGCAGATTCATCAAAGTGAGTCTGAAGTTGGATGGCGGAAAGACGGTCATGTCTCCTCGCTTTGTGAGTCATGCCGCTGAGAGCTTGGCAACACCAGCAGGGGTGGAACGCTTGAGATTCACGGTGGAAACGCACAGTGCCAAACCCTTAGAAAACATGTTTGGCTTCAGAGAGAGAAGAAGGAAAAACAGCACTAGAACCCCGACGGCTGAAGGTGTGGACGTAGGCTATGTCCGAATTCCTTCACTACTCATCATTAGGGGGTGCCAAAATATTTAGATATTTAGTCCTGATTCTCGATGGGTTCTCACCAAGTATTGATCTCTTATTTTAGTTTGGAGAGGCTGTAAAACTTTAGATTCTTCATCCTCTGGTGAGAAGTTCTTTTGGAGATAGATAGGGCGCGCACTGCACTAATGTGTCTTGAATTGTTTAATTTTTGTTTTGTTGTTTACAGCAATTCTGCAGTTAGTAGTGGCACTGCTGTTCATGTTTAATATTGCTAACACTGAATTTTACAGATAAATAAAGAATAAATACACATAAAAGCAGAGCACAATAAAGTCGAATAAAGTAAGCCATCAAAGAATAGACAGTACAGGCAGCTGTAGGGCTGTAACGAGTATCCGGGTGCTCGGGTATTCGCGATTTGCTCCCTAAAATTCAAGTACGGATATTCAGGACGTCCAAGATCGCTGATTGATGATCTTTACAAATTTAGTAAATTGTAGTAAAATATGATCAAAATACCATCTAGGGACGATGTATTTTTGCTCTAAAATGCAGATTAATGTAGGATTTTAAGTTTACGAACTAAAACAAAGAGCCGCCGTACTTCCACCGGAAGTAAACATCTTCGTGATGGTGAAGCTTCCGGTTTTCAAAGTAAAACTAGCAAGAGCTTTTTTTCTGTTCAAAAACTGAGACTGAAGTTCCGCTCACAGACATAACTTCTGAAAAAACGAATTAGCTTTAACATCAGAGCTTTAGCTCCGGTGTTTACATTCTTTTGACTATGATAACTCTTCAACATTTTAAGCAATTAACGAAACTCCAGCTTATTCTGAAGAAACAGCCTCGCGCTGCTGAAAGGTGGATGTAATCAACGTGAATCAGCTGATTCTGCTGCGGAAAAAAAGAACTTTTTTTCATATGAGCTCTCCACCAATATGTAATCCTTAGAACGTAAAATATCGAAGAACTTTGAGGATAGAAAACTGTGGAGAACATTTTCAGGTTTTGCTGTTAAATGATCCAAAACAGCAGTTATTTTTATCCTTTTTATGTTGTTTTACTGCTGAACCAGAAGATTGATAAAAAAAAGTTTAAAATGACAAACAACATTTCTATCTATCTGAATCTTTGTATTTTTTTTATCAGTTTTGTTCATTCTGATCTCCTGTTCTAAATAAATGTATAAATGATTAAATACAAATAATTAAAATTTTCATCTATCCAGTAAATAGACATACACATAGCAATAAACATTAAAATAAAAAGTAAGAATTGTGGTTTGATTCGTGAATCGAATCGGATCGCCACCTAAGCAGTGATCCACAGCCCTAGGCAGCTGTGACTGCTGAAGCGTAACCAAACCCTGAATCAACATTTTTTTTCTGTTGACTTCTTTAAATTGGGCTTTATAGGTGCTGTCTGCTGTTCATTGCCAATTTTTTTGACAAATTCAAAAAAAATTGTTTAATTCTTGGAGATATAGTCAAATGCTGTCTGTGTGCTGCCCCTTACAGGTTGAAACGAGGGATTACATTTGAATTTCGTGATTGGTCAAACCATGTGTTTTTTAGAAGCCTCACGTCATGATCTGCAGCTCCAGTAATGATAACAGTCCTGTTCCCCAAGCCCTGCCCCTCTGACTGGATTTTCAAATTTCAGCTGAGGGTGCAGTCAGCCTCCAACTTCCCTGTTTGGTTACCCTTTAGGAGAATCCACAGGAGAATGGAGAGTCACAGCAGGCTGCACAAAAGCAAAAGAAAAAAACAGAACATATATATTATGAATATATTTGTATTAATCTGACACAATTCACACACTGTAAAATGTATTAGTGACATAACGAGATTGATAATATACAGTATTACATGGATTCTCTAAAGAAGGGGGGGTTAGTTTGGCCACTAGGTGGAGCTTGTGCAGTAGCAGTACACTTTTTTCAAGAAGAAGAAGAAAGTATGAGGAAAAAAACAGTGTTTTTGACCACAAATAGTTACTTTTAAAAATGTTTCCCTGATAGAGTTTGGAATGTCGGAATGGATGTTTAGTTGGCAATGAATGTTTAGGTCAACCGAGTGTTAGCATTAGCCTTCCTAGGGAAAATTCCATTAAACGTTAGCATCAAGCCACTGCAGGATTGAATTTATAATTTTTTGGATCGATTATTAAACTACTAAGCTTAGATCAATTCAGATCGATTAATCGATTATGTCAACCCTGCCCTACAAACTACATTAGCGAATGTGGACCATAATGCATTGCGGTCGAGCAATTTCTGTTTCAATGTTTTAAATAAACCATCCACATTTCCATCATCAGGAAACAGTGGAGTCACATGGAGATGTCACAAAATGTTCGTAATGATTAGATTTTCACTGTGTGAAATCTGTGACGTCATATCCGCCATTTTGGGGAAAAAAGTAGTGAGTATGGTGCTAAAATTCAGGACACTACATAGTCCTGCTCTTTATAGTTTTTTTTAGTAGTTAGGGATTAGGGTGGGAATTTGTTTTTTCCTAAATCATCTCTTTTTTTAATCTGCTGATACACCACAGAAGAAGGAGAACAAACTCTGCAGCCGGACGTCTCGCTTTTATTTTCCTGGCTGATCTGTGGCTGTAACATCGTGATGCATTCACTCGCCTGAGCCCACATATAAAATCACATACATCATGCAGTGACGTTTGAGGGTAACCGCACCTGATGTGTGCTGGCGTTATTAAGCTGTCAGTTCAAACTTCTCCAAACGAACATCTGAGTCACGCAGAGGAAACCTCTGAGAAGACGCGCTCCGTTGCGTCTCCTTCCCCGAATTGCTTGACGGGGGGGAGATAAAGATCCCAGCGCTGCGGGTAATTAATAAATCAGATTGAGATGATGGAAACACTGGGAAAGGGCTGTTACATTACTCCCCCTCACCATCTTTTCTCCAGTATCTTCCATCCCAGCGCCGTCGTTCTCGGCTCCTAATTAAATTGTGCTTTCTGTCGATTGTGCTCATTACTCAAGCAAAACCAATAAGCGGTCCACAGCTGGGTCTGGCGATGTAGATAAAGTCGAGAGTAAATGTTAAAGAGATGGGGGGAGGGGGCCATATTTTACAGTAATTTTCAGCAGACAAGAGGCAGAGCTTGGAACACAGATTCCTCCATCGCATGATCAGTAACTTTCAGGAGGAAGCTCCTCATCTTCACACAGTGAGAGAGAGAACTTCACTGAGTTCAGCTGGAGATCCGGTCACCTGTCTGCACACAAACACTCCACCAACTGCTGCGCTGAGCTCTAAAGCATGCAGAAGGAGGCAGGTCCGGGCGTTTGAAGAGTCGGCGGCCGCTTTAAAAGGCTGGCTTTTAAAGACAGTTTTTGTAGATGAAATGAGGTTTGCAGGAGGCACAAACTCACCCCCAACGCCACTTGATCGACAGCCAAAAAGTGTGCCGGAAAAGTCTTCATCTGCTCTGCTGCAGCTTTTCCAATGTATTCTGAATTAAATTCAACAAAGGTTTGAATTTGTTTCATGGTTTCTGGGGAAATAACAGCCTGAAAATGTGTTTTTTACATCCCAGCTTGCTGGGTTTATATGGTAAATGTTTGAAAGAATAATAAATGTTTTACATCTGCATGCTGGAACACAGCAAACACAATTTGGCTGAATCTGTGTTGCAGTTTGTAGCAGAGGCTGGAGTAGAGACTCTTGGTGTCATTCAAAGGGCGAGTGATTTGAATGTATTATTCTCTTTGGGCTGCATGCGTTCAACACTCATAGATTTTATTGTTCATTTTTGTGAACACAAACTGGTATGAATAAAGTGAGCAGCACACCTCTGTGAAGCCTGGTGAAGTGTGGACACAAAAAAGGTCAAGATAGATTAATTTGAACCCTTCCCCACGGATAGAAAACCATATATTTTTTATTTTATCATTGAATTTTATAATACATTTTGCTCAATTTCCACAATTCCAGTGGATTCTGAGCTTGAATTGGTGTAAAGCAGCTTTTGTTTGTGTCATCTGGTTATGGGAAGACTGGGAGTGTTGTTTCATGGGTTGGTTGCTTATTCCAGACACCATTGATCTCCGGGAGATGACGTCATACAGGGTCGTTCCCTCAAGGTGCCGCCATTTTGGCAGATATTGCGGCTGATGTATTGAGTTGGCTGACTGCTGAAGGAGACTAAGCATGGTTAGGTTGTACAAATAGACACAGGGGTTAGGGACCGCAGGTATACGCAAATAACGGATATCCCCACCCCCCACCCCCGTGGCCGACGGATGTCTGTTCCCAATCGATACTCATCAAAAAGACTCGGATCATGCTTTGTAAAACATTTATTAAGGAAAACTGGAGTATTGAGGGTTTTTTTATTCAGCGTACTTTCTGACACAGCTGAAGAGTGTCTCTGTACCTTAAAAATAAGAATGTGCACTTCCTCCTATAGTAAACACCTGCTGCGGATGAAAATTGTTCTCTGCGATTATTTTCCATAACAGATCATGTTTTTTTCCGGCCTCTTCTGAGTCAGCTGATGCCATTTCTCCATGCAGGCTCATGGAGAGAGCAGCGCCCCTTTCTTCTGCGTTCCTGAGGGGGCTATGCTGCGTTCTGCTGTGAGGAGATGCAAAAATGTCGTACAAGCGTCTTGAGTTAGAAACGTGAATAACTGTACATCATTTTATCATATAACAGAGAGGCAAGCCATTAAAAGAGCCAGGATGTAGCAAAATAAGACTGAAAGACGGATCCTCCAGCGGTCAGATTCCATTTGTGCAGCGATTACTTCATATCACATATGTTACCGTATACAAAGCTTACTTACTTTAGTATTTTCATTGTATGCTATAACTGAGGTTGCAGACTGTCTGTGTGAATAACTGTCTGAATGACTGTGTTTGACTTAACAGAGAATGCTCTTTAACCACAAATGATCTCCTGGAGATGTGAGTTTTCAGTCATTTATCGAAACGGTCAGACTAACATGTTTTGAAAATGTATTAAATATGTTATTATGGATTTTCTTTTACTCTTCACACTGATGAACTACACAGGATTCGAATGTAGATTTCCTTTCATATTTTACACTGACTAGAGGTAATTTTCAAAGAAACAAGTTGGAGCTTTGAAAAAAATGTCATTAGCACCCCTCCTCCCCTAATTCTTTATTAAGAGTTGTGAATCTCTGTATACATCTTTGATCAAATCAAACCAAGGTTAGAAGTATGTTCCATCAAACATTTTCACATTTCCTGATTCAACCATAAATCAACATTTTGTACGTTTGTATTTTTTTCTGTCTTTCTTTCTCTGGATTTGTTGCACCTTTCCTGCTTGTCTGGACGGAGGAGCATCTTCTGATTGGTCCGTTGTTGGGAAGTGACCCTGTTGGAGCAGCTCAAGGTTAAAAGTGCTATAGAAAGGACTGGTGCATTATGGGTTGTGAGGAGGCCAGCATGAACGGTGTGTGAGCAGAGAGCTTCTCAGCAGTTCCTGCTGAAAGAGAGCAAGACAAGTGATGCAATGCTGTGCCCATCACAGCTCTGGTGGATGGCTGCATGAGTGTGCGTTGGG
>NC_050522.1:4092045-4095162 GCF_002922805.2 Oryzias melastigma | reverse complement strand
CCACAATGATGTTGGCACTGAGACCTTCGCTGTTCTCCAACAGAAAGATGGAGGAGTTCTGCTCGGGTTGGAGCTGCTCTGTGGTCCTGCTGTTTTCACCCTCCTCACAGACCCCCCCACCCATCCTTTCACACTGAGATGTGAGGAATCAGAGACTCACACATCCTGCTGCTGAGAGAATCGCCTTTCTCCAGCTTCTGCAGTCATAATGTTTCAGAAAGCTTCGTCTACAATTTGACTTTTTGGATTAATAAAAATAATAAATCCAGTACGTAACTCTGTGGAAAAAGATTTTAGTATTTGAACGTTTTGTAGTTCCAGACATGGTTTGAATCTGAAGAGAGTTTAAAGTCATGTTTCTGTGATTCTATGAGATGAATTCTCCACATGTAGAAATGTGATGCTCACAGGGATGGAAAAGCTTGAAGATGCAGACGGAAGTCACGAAGATTTCAATCAATCCTGAACCAATAATTGAAGCTTCATTAAAATCTAGCTGTAAATCTGGAGTATTACAGTTGAGTGTGTTTGTAAGTGGGGATACACACTTTGTGTGTGTGGATCAGTTTGTGTGTGTGGATCTGTTTGTGTGTGTGGATCAGTTTGTGTGTGTGGATCAGTTTGTGTGTGTGGATGCATTTCTGTGTGCATTTGTGTGTGGATCTGTTTGTGCATTTGTTTGTGTGTATGCAGTTGAGTGCGCATCGGGATCTGTTTGTGTGCGTGTGTGGGGGTGCTTTTGTGTGTGTGTATGCATCTGTGTGCATTTGTGTGGGGGTGCATTTTTGTGTGGATCTGTTTGTGGGTGTGGATTTGTGTGTGTGTGGATCCATTAGGGTGTTTTTGTGTGTGTATGCATTCTTTGTGTGGATCTGTTTGTGTGTTTTTGTGAGTGGATTCATGTGTGTGCATTTGTATGTGTGTTTGGATCCACTTGTGTGTGTTTGTGTGCTGCAGGCTGAGACAGAGACAGATGGACCTACTCCCAGCGGTTCCATGTGTTTGCTCTCTGTCAGAAGGCTCAGCCAAGAGGTCTGGACCTGCAGCCTCTGAGGGGAGCGCCTCCTCAAAGTGGCGGCTGGATCGCAGGTTCAGAACCCCGGCCCGCTGCTTCCCCCCGACCGGGACACGGGGATAAACGCAGCAGAAAGCGGAGATTAGCGGGTGCAGTGGAGTGACACAAGCACACACAGAGTGACCCCCCCCAGCTCTCTGTACTGTAATTCACTTATATAACACATCTGTCTGTCCGTCCTTAATCTGCCTCCAAACTCAGAATCATGCAGCGACCTAAATGCTCTGACAGCTCCATCAATCAGGAAACAATGACTTCAGAGCCACAAGTAGACTCCAACAGCCTCTAAATCCTGCTTTGACATTTTCTTTCCGCCCTCCGGCACGAGCAGAGGATGAACAGAAGTGAACGGACTCTGCACATGAACTGGCCTGAGGAGCCCCCGTCCCATTTGATGGGAGGTGTGTGCTGAGCTCAACATCTGCTCCATTCAGAGACGAGGTGCAGCGCGGCGAGGCACGCACCAGCACGCTGCCAGGGCGCGGCGTACACCGCACGGTCCGTGACATCAAGATCCGCTCTGAAAATTCAACTCTGACCTGTGAGCTAAATGCATGTGTCACGGCGCATACGTTAGAGGCAGCGTGATCAAAGCAGGAGCTCATTCTGCTTTTAAACTTGAACAAAACTCCTCAAACAAAAGCTAGAGCTTAAAGTCAGATGAGTCTGTAAACGTGTTACAGTTTGGGATCAGAGGCTCCCTGGGTTAAAGTGACGCCATGAAGCCTCTGATTTACTTTTGATTTTTATGTTAAAACCAGGGCCGGGAGTCGATTAAAAAAAATCTAATTAATCGCAAACCTGGGGCAAAATTAATCGCGATCAATTGTGATTTTTTTTTAATTTATAGTTTTTGCCAAGCACTTATTATTTGCGAATAATCACAAAATCTACATGACATGACAACGCGCCGGACCATGGATAAAATATTCCACTTTTTGTGAAAAAGCGATCTAAACCAAAACAACAAAAAAAACAAGATTAAAGTACTAAAAACAGAATATTTATTTATTTTTATTTATTGTGTAAATTACCATGGTATAAGTGGAAAAACAACCCAATGACATGTTTTAATGCACACTGTGGATGACTGCACCAGACAGAGAGAGACTGCTGCTCCGAGAGGTGCGATTCATTTATGTTAATAAATATTAACGCGTTAATCCCAATTTGTCAATCACGTGTGTTAATGCGTCAACATGCACGGCCCTAGAAAAAGCAACAAAAACACTAAAGATGCTTGTCAGAACCTTTTCATTAAGTCATGGAAAAGAGAAACACTTGTAAATCTCTGTTTGAACCATGTTTCCGATCAGTTTACACCAAACTTAATCACACAAGGGGCCAAAATCCAAAACACACTTTAGGAGCTGATGGGTTCAGTTTGTGTGTCTTATAAATACGCTGCAGTCTGATACTTTGCTCTGCGTTGTCTATTTTAAATTGCAGAATTAATCAGAGGGAGAAAGATGACTTTGAATGAAATGAGATCAACTAATAAAGCAGTGGTGTAAATAAAACAAAGAATAGTGGAAACAAACAGCCCATGCTGTCCTCTCCTCCTCCTCCTCCCAGAGTACAGGTGTGCAGGTGCTCATCTATCCTTATCCCAGGTGTGGCTGATCAACAAATCAAACAAGGTGAAACATGCAAAACTACTAAATTAAAGAAATCTAGGAAGAAACTTCATTTTGGCTCCTACACACCAGCCCATAATTAATGAAAAAATTATACAATAATTTCAAAATCATATGTAGGAGACAAAGAAATATTTCCAACAATAGTTCATCCAAATATTCCACACTAGATCCTTCTTTCTTCAGTAGACCCAGTGTGTCCATCACTGTATCCATATGTATCTGAAGAATCAAAAACTCCAAGTCAAAAGGATGAAGTCATTTTTAAAGGTAGTAAGTTATTTGGTGTTGATGATTCCAAGTCATGAGGGTCCATGGAGACTTTGGCAAATGAATGTCCATTGAGGATGGTGCTGTACTTAGAATGAAAGGTTTCTTTTCAGGATAGTGTAAATGTTGCTCCTT
>NC_050522.1:4080041-4091610 GCF_002922805.2 Oryzias melastigma | reverse complement strand
CATTGAACTTTTGCAAGATCAGGAAAGTCCATCCTAAACTGTTGCTTACTCAGTTCATCCAGGCTCACAACCGATACTCTGTTGACGGTTTTTTACGGCGGCTCCATGAGGATTCGTCTTTCACTGTTTTCTGTTAGTGGTCCACTAACAGTCCAATGCAATCTAGAACTAACATTTGTTATATATATAAAAACTCAGTTTATTTTATAAATTAATGGCCACTAACAAAAAAAAAAAAGAGTATTTTTCAAACTTTGAGGGGAAACTTTGTGGCTCTCGCTGAGTTTTGGTCCACAAGAACCGTTAAAGGCTGCAGATCTCTGGCCTATACCATGCAAACCAATGTTTTGTGCTACTAAGTGTACTAAAATGTTCATTCCTCACTATAAAATACCCAGAAGCGGTATTTTGAGTCATTCACACATTTCTGAATATTCCTCTAAAAACCTGAGCTCTGAGCACCAGCCCCTCCCATACCCACGTAAATGATTGTTCTCACGAGCTGATGTCACAAAGTGAGAACCGCCCCTTTCAGGAAGCGTCTGCTCTGCCTGCACCAGTCTAACACCAACACACTTTCTCTGCGAAGCCCATGGTGATCAGCTAAACACTTTCATTTTAAATGCACAACACCGTATTTCTTCCAATTGCGTCCTACCTCCAATAGATGCAGGATCTAACAGGGTTTCATTACTTTAGACAACAGGCTTCTTGTAGTATATGTTCATATGTATATAGTTTACTCTGAAATGCTTAAAATCATGGTATAGACCCTTAAGTAATAAATATCCATTCTTTATGTTATCAATTGTGTTTTTTGAATAATGGAAGTTGAACCAGAAATCTGCTAATAGTTGACTGGAACTGCTTACATGTGGAATACGTTCAAGATCGATGACTGGTCGCTCATTGTGGGCATTTTATCATTGAAAGTATAAATATAATATTGACTGATTCATGTAACGCATGTGCTTGGACGGCACTGCACCAGTCCAACAATGTAAACAGTAAAATCACACGAGTGAGTTCGCTCATGTGTTGATGTGTTTGTGTGACGTGAAGTCACTGGGACACCAAAATATGTGTCTGTGTCATGATCAAGAGCTCTAAAACACCAAAGAACAACCACCACTTTTCTTATTTAACCCGAGGGACCCTCCACTGGATTTAATCCTCTGTTTTCTTGGGGTTTGTGGGAAAAGAAAATCAAACCAATACAAGTATGTGATTGAAGAAGTGACTTGTGATCTAGTTCAGTTATCTGGTTTTGTTAGGTGATTGTCTTTCAAACAATAGAAACTTTGGAGTCTTTAAGTTCCAGCAAATCCTATGTCCGTCAGGATCTCACTCAGAAGAACTCAGCACAACCATTTGGTCAGAGTAATAAATCAACAGGACTCTACCACAGCAGAGGGAGGATGGTGCAGTATGCAGAATCCAAAGAAAGCCTTGATATGTGGAATCCATCCACCTGCCCACCTGTCCTACTTATAGTACAGCATTCACTGTTCCAGAGAACGCTGGACTCTAAGATTTCTAAGGTCTCTCTTGGAGAGGAGTGCTACGATGCCATTGCCTGGACCCAAGAACTGTACGGTTATGCAGTAACTACATTACAATCACAACAAAAACATGTCCACAAAGATAATGAGGCTGACCCGTGCCAGGTGTGGCAGTAACATGAAGCCTAGTTCTCAGACTCAGGTCTCCTCACCATCATGGACCAGCACAAAGTCCACAACTCCAGTCCCTCAAATCATTGGAAGAGGTTTCAATCACTCAAAGATTGGGAAATCTCTTGTGAGTAAAGGTGCTCTAGTGAGGATGTAAAAGGTCTTATCAATTAAAGATTATATAAGTTTTTCTTTTTGGTTGGTGGCGTCACGGTAACCAGAAACATTCAGTTCACACCTGCTTGACATTTATGAAAGGTTTGATCTGCTTACCCAAAGAAGACCTAAATAAATGAATATTTTTGAACATTTTTCACATTTTTCAGGGCATTCACCGACCACTCATTGCACTCTCCTACTGTGAAAGTTCCCTCAAAATCTTGAATTACTGACAATGCTGCACCATAAACTCAAAGTCTTGTAAATTCTGTCTTAAGAGATCTGAGTTCTTCTTTAGTGAATTGGGGTCCGCCAGATTATCCCACTAATGAAGCTCCGGCTCAGGAAAAGTCGACTATTAGAGGATCATCCAACTGCGATTGGAGGTGTATTTCCTCTACCTGTAGCCATGTTTTCTCTACAAACAGCAAACTGGAGACTGGAAAAAAAAAAGATGATCCCTCTGTAGACAAGAAACCAGCAAACTTGAATCCTAACCAGGTGGGCTGTGGATTTCCTCATCCACACCACTGCCTTTGTGTGTCTTTGCAGCTGTCAATTAAACACGGATATCGTTTGAATCCGAATGCGAATGAGGGGAACCTGAGTAAAGGTGGTTTCCGTGGCAACAGCTGCACTTTGACGGCCGGGCTCATTTCGCCATCGCCTGTGGTGCTGACAGAGATTTTCTGCTGATTGGTAACAAAGAGCTGCAGGTGAAGACGGCTGATGCATGGTGAAAGAGCCGTGGAGATGACAGCACTGACAAGCTCTTCCTGTAAAAGCGCCTTCATGGTGTAATGCGTCAGGCGGGAGGGAGACGGTGCAAACACGGAGCGGGTGACAGGGGGATCCATCAGTGGCTGCAATAAGAGGCTCCTCAGCTACAGCCAGGGCTCCAAATGAACACCCACCAAATGCAGGTTCACTTCAGTTTGGCAGCTGAAAACAAAAGCTAAGTAGCTGATATGGCAGATTAAGGAAGCAACAACTTCCTTTACTTGCTTCATTTTTTCCTATTGGTTGTAGAAAATCACTGCATGTCCCATGAACACTTTCCTTTAGAGAGGGGTCCCCAAACTTTTTCTTCTCTGATGTGGGGTTTGTTTATAAGCAGACAGAAAAAGTGCAGCGATCACAGCCTAAACCTAAACATTAATGGTTTTCTAGAAAGCCACACTTAGCCAAATTTAAAAGAATTCCTTTCTGTAACCTTCACAGAAAAAAATATACCAAAACATTTTGAAAAGTAGATATATATCATTACCTCCAACAAAGCTAATGTGAATGATTTAAACTGAATGTGACTGCTTAAGATGCTAGTGCTAAAAGCTGAGGACGCTGAAATCTTAACTAAACATCCTGAAGCTAACAGCTGAAAACGCTGAAGCTGATAGCTAGCTGAAATATTAGGGAAATGCCAAATTAGCTTAAAAAACGGAAAAAAACTTGTAAATTAGCCAACACAGCTAGCATGTAGCTGAAATATTAGCTCAATGCCAAACTAGCATAAAAACCTAGTCAAATGTCTAATTTAGCCAAAACAGCTAGCATAGCATAAAGCTAAAATATTAGCTAAGCTCCAAAATATCCTAAAAATCCTTAGTAACTGCCAAAACAGAAGAAAAAGCTACCATAAAAAGAGCTGAACATTTTATTAGCTTAAAGATATGAAGAGCTATAGACATCCAAAAAAAATACGGAAGAAAAATAATAATAATAAAGAAATAAGGAAAAAGTGAATCACTATTAAACCAATAAATATTCTTTCCTCTCTGTCATAGTTCAGACTGCAGAAGGAATAAAAAGTCTGTTCTATGTGGTCCTCGATCTGTGTTTCTGATAGTGTGTGGAGGCCAAATGTGGAGGGGGCCTCATCCGGCCCGCGGGCCGTAGTTTGGGGACCCCTGATCTAGAGTTTTATTTATTAATTTGCTCCAAACTGTTGATAATACTGTATTTTCTGTGCTATTGAGCACACCAGATTATAAACCAACAAATGGTTTATTATTGAACTTGTAACTTATATGTTCTATATATTCACAGTAACTCTTGCAGCACACAACACATTAGCATATGCATGATACTTGTGAGTGCAACCTTGTTTGTAGCACATTGAAAAACAGACGGATGCCGCTAAAACAAACGATACAGTGAATAACTCCCAACCCCGTTAGTAACACCCATTATTTTAACAAGTCATTATAAAAAACAGACTGACGTTTTGACAGAGCACCTGGCACCTCTCAAAACTGCTTCAACATCAGGAAGCACAAACAAAATGAAATGTGTGGAAGAAATCATAAAAAATGATTTGCTGGTGTTGAGATGTGACTTCCCATCCTAGGTCGTCTCCAAGAGTCGTGATAAGAGGTTAAATCAGCTGAGTTTATTTGGAGATGGAGAAGACCCAGAGACCATTTTCTCTCCCACATGGCCAGCCTCAACACCCCCTGTCTTTGGGTTTTGCTGGCTCACAGGGGGGTGCCACCAACACAGACACTTACAGTTGATAGGATGTCTTCACCCCAACACCCCAACGTCTGACCAATGTATTTGATCCTAAGGTTTACGCCCCCCACCCCAGTTGCAGTCCTTATCGTTTATATTCGTCGGATCTTTGAACAATAGAATTCAAAGTAAAAAAAACAAAAACAAACACTTAATGATTATAACCAGGCATTAAAAAGGCAAAAATTAACTGTTAACAGGCAAAAATTAATGTAAATAAAAATCAGCAATTAAAAGGGTGAATCATACACAACTAAAAACATCATTAAAAACATTTACGGAAATGTAGAAAAAACAGTTAGGAAAATAAAATCCTTCACTAGTGTGGATCTGTGAGCTCCCACGTGTTGCCAGGTTTGAATTGTTATGAAAACTGACTAAATAAAACTACCAAGAGACTTTTATCTGATCTGTCAACAGTAAAAGTGACTGAGTTTGTTCATAAAAGAGGAAAATGCAAAAAAGAAAAAAAAAAAGTTTTTGTTGACATTTTTACCCAGACAGTTTATGTTTATCATAAAAAGTCACACTTTTATTTTCTTGTAAAATAAAAAGAAAACATAATCATGGCATTGACAAGGTTCTAAAAAAATGAGATTTATTTTGGATTATTCTTTTATTCAAACTTTGCTTTTATCAAAGAATCCTCCATTTGCAGTAATTCCAGCTTTGACATTCTAACTGTTAAGCTGAAATTTGACCCCACTCTTCCAGGAGCCCCTCCCACAAATTGGATTGGCTGGATAGGCACTTTATGTAGTATATGGTAAAGCTGCCCCCCATCAGCTAAATGGGGTTTAGATCAGGGGTCCCCAAACTACGGCCCGCGGGCCGGATGAGACCCGCCTCCACATTTGGCCCGGCCCCTCCACACACTATCAGAAACGCCGATCGAGACCCACATACAACAGGACTTTTTATTCCTCTCTTCTACAGTCTGAACTATGACAGAGAGGAGAGAATATTTATTGGTTTATAGGGATTCACTTTCTCTTTATTTCTTTATTATTACTATTTTTCTTCCTTACGTTTTTTTGTACGACTTCAGCTCTAATATTTTAACCACAAGCTGTTTAGGCTAATTTAGGCTATTGGAGTTTAGCTAATATTTCCGCTTTATGCTAGCTGTTATGGTTTATTAACATTTTTTAGCTTCAGCGTTTATTGCTATCTATTTCAGCATCTTCAGCAATTAGCACTAACTAGCACATTCAGCTTAAAGCATTCACATTAGCTTTATTGGGGATAATGATATATACCTTTCAAATTGTTTTGGTACTTTTTTATCTGTGAGGATTCCAGAAATGAGTTACTTTAAATTTGGCTATGTGTGACTTTCTGGAAACCCTAAATCTTTAGACTGTGATCGCTGATCTTTTTCTGATAGCCTACAAACCGAACCTAGCCCCATCAGGGAAGAAAACAGTTATGTGGCCCTCAGAAGAAAACGTTTGGGGAACACCCGCTCTAAAGGAAAGTGTTCATGGGTAATGTGGTGATTTTCTACAACCAATAGGAAAAAGTGAAGCAAGTAAAGGAAGTTGTTACTTTTCTTAATCTGCCTTCACAGGAAAAACGTTTGGGGACCCCTGGTTTGGATCAACTTAAAACATTTGTTTCACAAACGTCAGAATGTGTTTTGAAAGCAAAGAAAAAGATTTTGAAAGCTATTTAGAAAAGTTTTTAAAACTGAACTTTGCAGTTTCAGATTTCAAAAGTGTGACTTTTGATCTCATCGCAGTGGCACAAATGTAGCTTCATATCAAGCGACCATGTTGGCTGGTGATCACAAAGTAAATTTGAAACCCTGGCTACAACATCCCAGTCTCAAAAAACTTCTGTAAAGCACAATCCATTTATTGTTGGAATTGATTTCATGCCTTTTTCATTGGCTCTGTTGTGAAGGCAGAAATCAATAAAAACATGCTAACAGATTCAGTACAAATTGTACGTTTCCCCCTTGGGTGATGGAGCTTACTCTTAGAAAGCTAATGTGATTTATGAGAACATTTCTTCCTCATTTCCAGGACTCGTGCGTCATTCCTCGGCTGTTTGTGTATGAGAGGAACATTCGGGCGCACGTGTGCCCAGATGGTGCTTCAGCCAATTAGAAACAACATAGACGAGGGGGAGCCATTAGTGAGCAATTACCTCTGATTGCTTCAACATTGTTTTGGTGGGCTGCCGCGCTCGGTGAAGTGACCAAATGCTGCATCCCGGCCTTCTGCTCAGGATTTTCTGCAGTCGGTGCCTCTGCTCGCATCCTGGCAGCCAAAAACAACAAATATATTTCATGATGCTGCTGCCATTCTCCTCCTCTGCGTCTGTTATTCCTCATTTTCACTCAGTCTATTGCTACAGATTCCACCTGTTTTTCACCCGAACTGTCGACTTCTTTCTTCACCTCAAGAAAATCAGATCTGTTTGTCCTTTGGTTCATTTGTTTCTGGTTCCTTCCTTCCTTTCCAGAATGTGGAGTGTTGAATTTTTCATATTTGGAGTAACGTCTTTGTATGTGTAGAAGCAGCGGGTTCTTTCCGCGGTTGCTACAATACTTTGGGATAAACACCGATGCAGCTGGTGACTTTGAGAAGAACATGTTGGTAAATCTCTGCATTTATAGAATTTGCATGAAGACTCGTGAATCTGCCCAGACAACCTGATGTAGAAACATGAAACCAGTAGATTTTCATACGTTTACTTCAGCCTTGAAAACTGAAGAAATATGAGTTTTCACTTTACTTTTTCTCTTCCACCATCTGTACTCCTGACAGAGCCTGGGAGGATGTCTTTAATCACGCTATAAAGAGGGGAAAAAAACAACGTTTTCCATCTTTTCAGCTGCTGGCCTTTTTGTTTCGTAGCTTGATTACATCATGAGGAACTTATCAGGTCAGCTCTCCAAAGATGATCTGGAGACCAAAACTTAAACTTAAAGTTATGAATGATCTAGATGTAGAAGATTAGAGCTCATTAAAGCTCGGCTAAATGTGTGAGGAATGGAGGTTCACTTCAGTGAAAGCTGCAATAACACCTCCACACCGTCAGAGGGCGCTAAAGAGGACAGCAGAGGAACACTAGGGCTGTGGATCGTTACTGAGGTATCGATCCGATTATATTCATGTATCAAGCTCAACGATTCATGAATCGGACCACGATTCTTATTTTTTTAAGTAATGTTTGTTGCTATGTCTATGTCTTTTTACTTGATGTATGAAAATGAAAATTATATCTATTAAACCACCATTATTTATACTTTTTTTTAGTATAGGAGATCAAAATCAACAAAACTGATTAAAAAAAAAAAAAAACCCAAAGATTTAGATAGAAAGAAATCTTTTGTCAATATAACCTTTTTTTCTTTTGTCAACCTTCTGGTTAAGTTCAGTAGCAACATAAAATGTTCCGCATCATTTTATGTTCTAAGCATTACATTTTGGTGCAAAAAAGTAGTTTTTTTCCGTGATAGAATCAGCTGATCCACATTGATCACCTCTGCACTTCAGCTTTGTAATGCAGCATATCGGCGCGAGGCTGCGCTTCTCCGCTTTAGAATCCACTGTAGTGACGTTATTGATATCAAATGTTGAAGAGTTACCATAACCAAAAGAATGTAAATGTTAGAGCTAAAGCTCTGGTGTTAAATTAGTTTTTTAGAATTTACGTCAGTGAGCGGAAGCTTGTTTTTTGAACAGAAATGGAAAAAACACTCGCTAGTTTTACTTTGAAAACTGGAAGCTTCACTGACATGAAGATTTGTTCACTTCTGGTGACAGTAGCGCTCCTCATTTGACTTTGTTTTAGTTCATAAACTTAAAATCTCTCATTATTTTGCATTTCAGAGCAATAAATACATCGTCCCCAGATAACATTTTACTATACTATATTTGTAAAGATCTCGAATCAGCGATCTTGGACGTCCCAAATATTTGTACTCAGATTTTTGGGAGCAGATCGCGAGTATAGCGCTCGGATACTCGTTACAGCTCTAGTTCAATCTCAGTGTTCTCTTCTCCCCTTTTAGTTGAAACCGTTGACTCATCAACTCCTCCCCTCTTGTGTTCCAAATAGGAAGTACCTGCTGGTTCCAAGACGGTCAAAATCCCACACACTCATATTAAGAAATAGACAGTTATTATGCAGTCATTTTATTGGTCAGAATAATTGTGAGAATGTTTAGTCAGTATTCACACTATAGTGATTCTCCTGCTCCTTTCTGTATGTTTTTTGGCGTGTAAAAACTCAATGACACTTTCAGCAATCTTGAAATCAAACCTGCTTACATTTTTGGTATTTATAAACTTCATAGATTTTTAAAAAATATACCCCTCAGGAAATGAATGAGAAAGCCTCCAATTTCAACATTTTAAGTAGATTATCAACAAGCCTTAAAACATATTCATGGGCTGTTTTCATCTCTTATACAGATTTTTTTAATGGGATTTCATTTAATATTTTAGCATTGTGCTAACGTTTTTGTTAATTTGTTCTATTTTTTTTAGGCTAATTTAAAGTTTAGCTTCTATTTTAGCAACACACTAACATTTTTGGCTAATTTAGCTTACCTAGGAATTTTTGGCTTTTTTGGAGTTTAGCTAGTATTTCAGCAACATGCTAGCTTTTTAGTCTAATTTGTTATCTACTGAGGTTTTTTATGCTAATTTAGAGTTTATCTTCTATTTTAGCAACATGCTAACATTTTTGACTAATTTAGTTCCCCTAGGAATCTTAGACTTTTTGGAGTTTAGATAAAACTTAAGCAATGTGCTAGCTTTTTAGAGGCTAATATGGAGCCCATAATTAAGCAACACACTTAATATTTTTGCAAAACTGGCATGTATTTTAAAGCAATTTTACTAAAAACATTTCAGAAATATTTATATTTATGTAATACAATTTTCAGTCTTTTAGCAAGTTTAACATTTAGCAGATAGCTTTGCATTTTCAGCAAATCCCTGCAGCAATTAAAGTAAATTGCGTCACCATTTTCAGCAAAAAGCTTCAGCATCTTCAGCGACTACTTTCAGCAGAACCATTCACACCAGCATTATCGCAGGTAATGCAACTTTTTCTAGTAATTCTTGCTTCTTATTTCCTAACATCTTAACAATATTCTTAACATCTTATTTCTAATCCTATTTTTTTAAGATATTTTTTATTTTTTGCAAGGTATTTAAATTATAAGCTGACCAATCAGATGCCTCGGTAAAAGCATGTGGTGCCTGTGGCCCCACCCCCAACGTTTGTTTAACAGATTCTCCTGAGCCACTTTCAGAACATTTGTCAGAGAGATTGTCAGAGATTCATTGTCCTCAGCAGTCTTACTCTGCTGGGTTTTGTTATTTTAGTTTGGGGTTTGCATCTTGGTAGTCTTAGTTTTCAGGCTTTGTTTATTTGTTTCCTTAGGTAGTTCTGGTTAGGAGGGCTGACGGTCGACATGTCTGGATCAGCAGTCTCCATGACTTATTTTATGTTTGGCCGAGGAGCCACAATGGAGAGATAAAAGACACATGTGGATCTGGAGCTGCAGGTTAGAGACCTCTGAACTAGACTAAACCCAATTCCAGGCGGACCGGCGACATCTTCCACCCAGAGAGGGACTCAGTCCACAGCCGCTCCGTCATCACTGAGGCGATACGCACCAGCAGGGCTGTTCTGCTGACGAGCCTCTGCTGCCATTATTCCCCCACCTCCTGGAATGTAATGAACGCTTCTAGTGACAAACGTTTCAAATGAAAGAAGATTCATGACTCCGTACCTGACAGCCCTCAGAGGGAAAGAAAAGCTGTCAGTCGTGGAGGAGAAAGTCTAACCCCGAGCAGAAACGAGTCTCTGTGAAATCTCTGATACATTAAGGAAACGTTAGGATCTAAAAAAAGAGATTTAAAAATGCTGGATTGATGGAAAAAATGACACCGATTAAAACAGTGAATTGTTTGATTTCTACTCTTCCTTTGTGCGTTTGTGGTTAAAGCAGCTCGGCTCCTTCAGCACAATGACAGAGCAATGACTGAATGTTTCTGCATGAAGATTGATTAGTTCAGTCCAGAGAGCAAACTGACCCGCTGCTCTTCAGAAGATATAGACTGATTAGTTTTTCCTGAACTCTTGATAAGAGCCACACATTTAATCTCTTCTGCAAACTATCTTTAACTTGGTGATCTTCTAGCATTGTTGCAGCTTTGACATAACATTTTTCATAACTCTGCACTGAATTATTGAAGCCGTTTGTGCTGCTATGTCAGCCTGCATTTGGACAGCTGCATAGGAAGACTGGATTACAGCTAAATGTCAGTGTTTTTACTCTGAGAACTGGGGGATCATTGCTTCTCTCCCTTAGCTTTACCTTTACTATGGACTGGTTTGTAAAATGTTTGAGTTTTTCCTCAAGTTACTCTATAAGAGCAGCACCTATACATTCCCATCGAAGGCCTGGACTCTTTCTGCTTCACTCATTCATATTTCATGCTGTTCTTTTGTTAAAGTTTGGTGCGTTTTGCCTAAAAAATGTTACGTTTTTTGTGAAAAAGTTGGCGAAAATAATTTCTTTATAGAGAAGAGAAAGAGAGAGAAAGATCTTTAAACTGTGCTGTAAAATATGGGCAGACAAAGTATAGGAAAGAGGTCACATTTCTTTATGAATTAAATCAGAAATGAGAAAAACATGGTTTTGTTATTACAGGTTGAAATATGGTTTAAATGTGTGCCCCTAACATGGAGCTTTGTAAAAATAATCAGAGATAAATATTTATTGCTGCACAAAAGTCTGAATATTATGAATTATTAATAAGTTCAAAATCATCTCAAGATGCTGTTCACCTCCTGACAAAGAAAATATTTAATCTTTTTAAATGTTATTTTTACTAAAATTGATCAAACAATAAAACCCAAATTTCAGAGGAAATTCCTAAAACATGTTCACTCCCAGCCAGCAAGGCCAAGTGGGCCTCGTATGGTTTTAAAGTGGGCATAAAATCTGGCTCCGAATGTGTTTGTCCACATTGGCTTAATGGGTAGCTCACTACAGAGGAGCTAGCCAGCTTAATGCGGCAAAGCTCGCTAGCTCGCTACAGCAAAGCTCGCTAGCTTGATACAGTGGAGCTCAGTAGCTTGCTAAAGCGGAGCTCGCTAGCTCAGGATAGCGGACCTCGCTTCCTAGATCCAGTGGAGCTTGCAAGCTCGCTGCCGCGGAGCTCCCTACAGCAAAGCGCCCTAGCTCAATAAAG
>NC_050522.1:4074137-4079156 GCF_002922805.2 Oryzias melastigma | reverse complement strand
ATATAAGTCGCACTGGAGTATAAGTCGCAGGGACATTCAATCTATGAAAAAAACCGCGACTTATAGTCCGGAAAATACGGTAATTTGGAACTTCACTAATATTTGAACTGGCTATCAGTTTTAGCCTCTTCAGCTATCAGCTCGAGCATCTTCAGTCACATTCAGCTTAGAGCATTCATTATCACATTATTGTATTATCGCAGGTGATGCTTTATATCTAGTTTTTAAAATGTTTTGGTATATTTTTTTCTATGAAGATTACAAAAAGGAAGTGTGGCTCTCTGGAAAATTGTGAATTACATTTAAGCTGTGATTGTTGCACTTTTTCTGTTAGCCTACAAACCGACCCGGCCCCACATTAGAGATGAAAACAGTTATGTAGCCCTCATTACAAAAAGTTTGGGGGCCCCTGGTCTAAACAAACACACTGAAACATTTCAGGATTACACTTCAAATCTAATCATTGAGAGCTCTCAGACATCTGAAGACTTTTATTCTGAAGGGGTAGTTTGATTGTTTTGCGAAGACTTTTTGGATGTCTCAGAGTTTGAGCTGTCTCCATCAGAGAGAGAAACATACAAATGCCTCTTCTGTCGTCCTGGACAAAATAACAGTTTTAAGTTTGCTTAAGCTGGCTGTCAATTGTATTGACATTTTATGGTAAACAGTTTAAGATGAGATGTGATCCTGAATCCCTCTTCACGTTTATCTCTCAGCCAGAAACCAATTTCCTAAAACTTTGATTGGTTTAAAAGAGCAGAAAGAAGCAGTGAAATGCTTTGAACTTTCTCTGTGCTGCATGCATTAGGAGAGGGACGCCTGAACCGCATAAAGAGGGCTGATGTGAAAAGGCATTTACAGTCTCATTTGTAAATTCGAGTCCTTGGATAAAAGATTGCATTTATCACTGTAGTAGATCAGATCGATAATATGCTTGTGGGCCGTGAGGTTATGCAGCACGGCCGCAGTGTGACAAATTGGAGAAATATATAAAAGTACAGGTGCTCTTATTGGAAAAACGGGAGATTAATGTCCGCAGCGGAATAATTTTACAGCTTTTTAATATTCAGAAGTAACATTTTTGAACTTTCCAAGGTCATGAGAATCTTTGAAACCAGCCCTTCTGCAGAGATGCATGCGTATTTCAGTGGAACTGTGGGTAAAAAACGACTGATGGAGTCAGAGTTTGAGAAAGTAGAAGTCAAGAGGTAGGCTTTTTTGGTGGAGCAGAAGACAAAAGGCAGAGCGGATATTTGGGAGAATTTGGGATCAACCCGAAGCAGCGCTGCTTTTCCCTTCTATCTCTATTTCTGTCTCCACCTGTTTCTCCTTCCTCCTCTGTGAACCTCCACCAGCGCCGCTCCTCTTCTGTCTCCTTCAGAGGAGGCTGCGTCTCTGCAGGGTGGGCGTGAAGTGTTGATTGGACCCATGCTGAAGGATGGCAGGAGATGGGGGGTAGAGCGCTGATGTGAGCTCATGTCGAGCTCACACCCCCTGTCAGCCATGTCTGGCAGGGAGGAAATAGATGAGAGAAAGGCAGGAGGCTGGTGAACCCAAACAGGAGCAAAACTCCTTCCAGTTCACACATGATTCCAGCTCATTTTTACACAGCACAAAACACTGTTTTGCTTTGTGCTTTTTGCAGGTAACATACATATTTTTTCTTTTTTCTAAGTGATCCAGTAGATTGTAGTTTGAGAGATTCTTGTTAGTCTCAGCATCTTAGAAAGGAGGTCCGTCTGCAGTGATGAACTACAGGTATTATGACGTCTTTCCCTGTAAATGTCACAGAGAAGAAACCCTAAAGTCTTCCTAACGAGCAGCGGAGGAGGAAGGAAGATAATTAAAAATGTCAAGGTAGTTGTAATCTACAAAGCCAGACAGAATAAGACAAGAAACAGATTCATAAAGCTCAGCTTTGTGCTCGGATAGAAGAACTCCAACAAAACAAACTGATAAGTGACAGTGCAGCAGACAAAAGGACCACAGAAGACCATCATGAAGACCCTTTACCCTCCCCCTTCCCTACTTTAGTACTAATTTATTCTTTTTTTTAGTTGTTTGGGCAGATTTGAAATTAAGCTAATATTTTGGCTACATGTTAGCTGTTCTGGCTAGTTTAGGCTTTTTTATTTTTAGGCTATTTTTAAGTTTAGCTAATATTTCAGCTACATGCTAGCTGTTCTGGCTTGTTTAGGCTTTTTAAAAAGTTTTTTAGGCCGTTTTGGAGATTATCTAATATTTACAGGGTAGCTGTTTTGGCTAATTTAGATTTTTTTTTCCGTTTTTTAGGCAATTTTGAAGATTAGCTAATATTTCAACTACATGTGAGCTATTTTGGCTAACCAGAGTTTTTTTCTTTTAGTTTTTTAGGCTAATTTGGCTTATAGCTAATATTTTAGATGGCTATCAGCTTCAGCGTTTTGCGCTTTTAGCTTCAGTCATTTCAGTTATCAACTTCAGCCTTTTTGGCTACCAACTATAGCATTTTTAACTATCAGTTTCAGCATCTTCAGCTATCAGCACTAGCATCTTCAGCGGCCAAATTCAACTTACAGCATTCACAGCATTGCTATATATCTAGTTCATAATTATGTTAAAAAAGCTAAGGTTTTAAAGTTTTAAAAATGTAGTTTTAGAGTGTTCAATAGATGTTTATCCTGTTCGGCCTAAGTTGTGTTTTGGATTTTGGGCCCTTGTGTGATTGATTTTGACACCCCTGATTTAAGTGTTTCTGCAGGAAAACTGGCACCAGTGGATGTGGGGGATGGGCTACACGCAGGAGAGGTGAGCTTTTTGAACTCTGTGCCAGTTTTCCGCTCTCTCGCACGCTGAGGAAAGATTAGCCGGTGCACCATAAAGGTCACAATGGTGTGGCCCTTTTTGGCAGCGTCAGCTACAGGATTGGCTCGGCCTTCAAAGAGAGGGATTTACTGTTGAGCCCAAAGCTAAAGCACTTCAACGCTGACGGCCCAGTTTTAGGCCAATTTATAGTTGCATTTTCTGTGGGTCCGGCTAAACTGCGGCTGTGTACGTCCTGGAGGCTGGCTGCACTTTGTAGTACAGATAAATGCCTGTATCCTCTGTGTGTTCCTCCTCTTCCTCTGCATCCAGGACAAAGACATCAACCCCTTCAGTCCCTCATATGAAAGTCTGCAAACCTTTAAAGCAGATGAAACCTTTAAAGCACATCCCTGTTTATGCCTGCCATCCACTTGGAAAGTCCTGACCCTGGAACAAGCTCGAACAATAAATCTTCTGTGTAGTGGACCTGGTGAGACTAATGAATATGTGAAGCTCTGCACAGGAGCAATAACCTGCTAGGCCGCTGAAATGAGCTGAGGTAGCTGATGCTAATTGTCACAACAAATGTCTGCTAATTGTATTTATTAGCCTGTTAGCCCACTGTGGCTCATCGACCGCAGATTTTACGGTTGAGCACCTGCGACCGAGTTCACCGGCCGGTCAGAGCGAGCTTCCTGTTCAGGTCCACGGAGTCCTCCTGTCAATGAGCACTTAAGGGAGGCCTGAACAAGCACCTCCTTTTTTTCCCCAGCCTGCATCTGCTCTCTCCAATTCAGTTAAATGTGACAGTTTCAAAAGGAAACACCTTCAGGAAAAACTCATTTTTTTGGTTCATAACAGAACATGGATTTTTTTTAAACCTTTAATGCTGAAACTTTAGTTAATGTTCTTTGTTGTCTTGTAGCACTTATACCATGTAGGACAGTGTTTTTCTGCCTAGTGTGGCCGTGAGAGATAGTCAGGTGTGACGTGAAAAATGTCCCATTTTCACTTGTCTGAGAACGTTTTCTGTCGCCAGGAAATCAGCTCTCTGTTTATTCAAATGAACCCTGATTCAACACAGTTTGGAATATGAAAGACCATAAAAGCTTTTTTCTTTGTGTTTATTTGATTCTATAAATCAGGGGTGTCAAACTCAAACACACAGGGGGCCAAAATCCAAAACACACCTTACGTCGCGAGCCGAACAGGATAAACATTTATTTAACACTATAAACAAAATTTTTTAAACTTTTAAACTGTAACTTTTTAACATAATTATGAACTAGATATATAGTATTACCTGTGATAATGCTAGTGTGTGTAAGCTAAATTTAGCCACTGAAGATGATAGTGCTGATAGCTGAAGATGCTGAAATTGATAGCTAAAAACGCTGAAGCTGATAGCCGTTAAATTTTAGCTAAATGCCAAATTACCCTAAAAAACGTAAAAAAATAAACTTAGGTTTGCCAAAGTATTTTTAGCATGCAACTAAAAAAATCGCTAAACTTCAAAATATCTTAAAAAACTGAAAAAAGTCTAAATTTGCCAAAACAGCTAGCATGTAGCAGAAATATTAGCTAAATAAAACAGCCCCAAAAAATTCACAGTAAATGCCAAAATAGTCCAAAAAAGCTATCAGAATGCCAATTTTTAAAATTTAAAAGTTGTAACCTTTTAACACAATTGAATAATAAAAAGACAGGAATATTATTCCAGGATAAATCAACTAAAACCTTAAATATAAAAGGGGTGGCCGTGGTGCAGCAGTAGGGCGGTCAACTCCTGATCAGAAGTGAGCAGGTTCAACTCCTGCCCTGCCCGCCCATGTGTTGAAGTGTCCTTGGGCAAGATACCTAACCCCGAATTGCCTCTGGTGGGAGGTTGGCGCCAGTGTTCGGCAGCGGAGCCACCACCAGTGTGTGAATATGTGAATGTGTGAAGGGGTGAATGGGTCTGTGACTGTGAAGCGCCTTGGGCCCTTGAAGGAGGGTAGACAGCGCTATACAAGTATACGCCATTTTAAATAACTTTTAATATTTTACTCTCCATGAAAATGTATTTTGTCAAAATTATGCGTTAGAAAAAAGTGCAAGATAACATTGGGCCGTTAATAACAATAAAATAAAATTATCTGGAGGGCCGGTTCCGGCCTTTGGGCCTTGACTTTGACACATGTGGTATAAATGTATCTTTGAATGACAATATTGCGATCTGAATGAGCCGCAAGTTCT
>NC_050522.1:4060731-4073590 GCF_002922805.2 Oryzias melastigma | reverse complement strand
GTCAGTTTAAAGCGTTTTTAAAAGAGTTATTGGTCCCGGAAGTTAGCTTTCTAGCTAGCTTTGTTTACGTTAGCCTTCTGCTTGAGGTGCTGGCGTTTTCTGCTGCGTTTTCTGGTGATGACATTTTGTGATCTTTTCATGACATGCAGACTTTTAGTGGAGTATTTATCCATAAAGATAAGATGAAATAAAAAGCTCTGATCATAATGAAAATAAATGAAATATCCGATCCTGATCGGACAAAGGAGTCAGATTCCGATCGAGTCCCAAATCACGTGATCGGCCCCGATTTCCGATCACGTGATCGGATCGGGACATCCCTAGTTCTAACAGTTTTCAAATCTTCCTGATGAAATCAGAGAAAACAGTTTAGTTCTCATTTAAGGTTTGTGTTTATTATTAGCATCCCAACATTTGGTCCAAGTGATTTCTTGGTTTCTAATAATGACTGGATTGAAGGACAAATTCAAACTGTCTCCTCCACTACATCAGGCCATTATGAGTACCTTGTTATGCCCTTTGGACTCTAGCGCTCCTTCTGTGTTCCAGATGTTAGTGAATGACGTCTTTCAGGACATGCTGCAACACCATGTTATCGTTCATATCAATGAAATTCTGGTGTATTCAGCCACCTTTGAGGAACAAGTTGCACATGATCAGCAAGTTCTCCAGAGATTGATTGACAACAACCTCTACGTCAAGGGTGGGAAGTGTGAGTTTCACACAACCTCTACAGCCTTTCTGGGTTACGTTATTAGCCCTCAGGGGGTCGCCATGGATCAGGGTAAAGTCGAAGCAATGGCCACAGCTCAAAACAGTGAAGGAACTACAAAGATTTCTGGACTTCGTTAATTTCTACTACAGCTTTATTCAGGGCTTCAGCTCAGTCGCTGCTCCCCTCACCGACCAGGTGAAAGGGGCGACCAAAACCCTCCGATGGACATCGAAAGCTTCTCTGCGTTTAAGGTCTTAAAATCACGTTTCTCCCAGTTGCCCACTTTGCGCCATCCTGACCTCAACGCTGTGGAGGGCGACGTCTCTAACACCGGTGTAGCCGCTGTTCTCTCTCAACGTCATGGCTCGCCACCCAAAATTTTCCCCTGTCTGTATTTTTCCTGAAAACTCACCAGTCCGGAACAAAACTACAACGCGGGTTGCTCGCCATGAAAGAGGCCTTCACCGAACGGAGGCACTGATGGACTCAACCTTTCCTAGTCCGACTGATCACAAAAATCTTGAGTACCTCAAGTCGGCCAAAAGGCTGAATGCTCATCAAGTCTGTTGGTCTCTCTTTTTCTCTCGTTTCAACTTCCAGATCTCCTATTGCCCGGGCTCCAAGAACGGGAAGGCAGATGCTCTTTCTCGTCCGCATGAACATAACTGAGAAATCCCAAACAAACTGGACAATATTGTGCCGGCCTCTCTCATCCTGGCTCCCATCCAGTGGAATATCATCACGGAGCTCACGGACTGCAATGCCAACGACCCACCTCTGCCATCCTGCCCAGCCAATCAGATCTATGTTCCACCTACTCACCGATAGCGGGTGCTACACCTGGTGCATGACAGTCCTGCGGCTGGGTATCCAGGTATGACAGGCATTCAAACGTTGGTAAAGAACTCTTTCTGGTAGCTGATCATGCAGGCAGATGTGGTTCAATTCGTCACCAACTGTACAACCTGCCAGATGTCCAAGTCTCCTTGACAACTCCTGGCCGGCTTTCCTCAACCCTTGCCTATACCTCAACATCCCTGGTCCCACATTGCAGTTGACTTTATCACCTACTTACTCACAAAGTAACACCACAATTGTATTAGTTATCAACGGCTTCTCCAAAGCCTGTTGTCTCCTCCCTCTGCCTAAGCTTCCCACAGCCATGGAAACAGCGGAGAAATTAATTAAATAGGTCCTCCGTCATCATGGGCTCCCAGAGGACATCATCTCAGACCGAGGTCCGCAGTTCACATCCAGGGTATGGCGGGAGTTGTGCAAGGGTCTGGACCATTTCAAATTTGATGTCAAATCACCTCTGTGTCCTTTCGTCTTCGACTGCGCCCAGAACATTGGATTGCACCTACCTTCCACATCTTTCTGCTGAAGCTCGCCACGGGACCTCTCGGTGATGCTCCACCCTCTGGGTCCACTGACTCCAGAGCAACCCCTATCATGATGGGCGGAGAGGAGGCATACCGTGTCAATCAAATCTTGGACTCGCGGCGCTGGAATGGTCAATTCCAGTACCTGGTGCACTGGGAAGGATATGGCTTAGAGGAACGTTCCTGGGTGGCTCATGATGATATTCACCACCCCTCATTACCTGCGGACTTCCATCGAGAACATCTGGACAGATCAGCTCATTGTCGTCGTGGTCAACCTCGGCGCTAACTGGCCTCTAAGTCCTGGAGCCCCTCACAGGGAGGGGGTTCAACCAGCTCCTTCGACTTCCAGCCACCACAGGGAGCGCTCACCAGAATTCTGACTCCCACAGGACTGTGATCTCCTCAGCTGGTTCCCTTTAAGACGGTGCATTTTCTCCTTCGCATCAACCGTCAGGGAGGAAGCAGCGGTATTTGAGGGATTGGTCCAGGGGAGATGGATGCAGTATTCTGTGGTCCAGAATTCTGTATCCACTGAAGTGGAGAAAAGTTCCATATAGCCACTTTTCTTCACTTCAGAATCCAGTGGAATTGTCTTGGTTGCATAAACAGTTGTAAAATTATCGGATGTCAAAAATGTTATTTAACTGTTGCTGGCGATGTCACAGATGTTAAAGGGTTAAAAAAATAAGCAATTATTTTTAAAACAATGTGTAGGGAAAACATGAAATGCAGTGCAGCAAAGACGGTGCATTTTCTCCTCCGCATCAACCGTCTGACTCAATTAGGAAGCAACCGTTAAAAGTGTGTGCAGTCAGAGGAGCAGCCGGCTGGGAAACACGCTCCGTAATCCACAGTAATGCTGGAATTATCTCATTACAGTTCACCCGTGTGCGCTGGGCAGAATGCATTAGCTTTCATATAAAAAGATGTGAACATTATTCTCTTTACTGCTTTTTTCCTGCTTTCCTGAGTGTTTACTGTACATTATGAAAATAAATGATGCTCTGCTCCCGTAAGATGAGATGAGTGGTGACTTAAGGGTGGCCTTGCAGAGACAGAGAGCGAGAGGAAAATGCTAACTGCTCTCACTGAAAGAGCTTATGCTAATTTTTCCTGATATTTACATGTAAGGATTGGAGCCTGTTTCTCACCAATCTGCTGCGCTGCAGGTTCTCCTCGTCCCTCTGAAAGCCGTCACATTTCCCCTGAAGCTTCACGTGAGTCCAGAATTGTCGGATGTGTTTTTCTCTGGACTTCAGGAGGACTCTGCAACTTCAAGGACTGCAACTCAAAGAAGTGGAAGACAGCTTGAGAGCATGTGCCCGACAGCTGAAGATGAAACAGGAAGTAACCTTTCATCAGGATAACCAGCTGATCCACAAAGAGAGGCCTCAATACGAATGCCAAGTTGGAGTCCCACAGAAAGCTGTGATGGGGATTTGAAATTGGCAGAACATGCGTCAAAACTACGTAAACATCTTGAAACTGAAGGAATTTTGCATCAAAGGCAGTCTTTTTTTTTTTTTAGCTTAAACCATTTGAGACCCTCCACTCCTGACTGACATGAAACTGGGCCGAAAGACGAGTCTAAAAAGTGCAGAAGATGTGCTTTTATTTCGTACCTGCCTTTAAAACTGTAGCCCAATTTAATAAACAGAGCGGAGTCATGTCTGTGAAACGTGCAGCAGGGAACAGTATCGGGTGAGGGACTTAAGGCTGATCCCTCTTTATTGCCTGACACCGAGGGCCGTCTCGTCCCGACTCAGGATCTTCATCATTCCTCTTCAGTAAAGCAACTGGTTAATTAGTGCATTGTTGATGTGCGGCTTTGTGCTGTGAGCCTGTGGCTTCCACCACGGAGGCACTGAGCTCGGCTCAGTGGGGACGGGTGGGGATGCTTGCTTTAATGAATGAGGAACACGGCAGGAAAATGATGGAGTTTGTTGTGTGGAAAAGGAGCACAGGTAGTGACAGCAGAACACACCGGGGTGCAGATGTGTGCAGGGCAGGAGTGGGTTAAAAAAAAGCTGAACACTGTATTTAGCTGCAGGCTGTCATTGCAGTTTGTTCATAGCTGAAGAGAGAAGCCGGCAAACTTTTATCTTTCACTGCGATAACGTTGGACTAAGTGTTCATTACAGTGGGGCCAATTTAGAGAAAAACAGAATTTTGAATTTAATTCAGTTTTTTAATATAGCACAATATCACAACACAGGTGTCTCAATGGGCTTCACACTGGTAACTGTCCAAAAACATAAAGTCAGTCCTAAAATATGAAAAATAGCTGGTTGCAATAAACTAAGCTGAACCGGCCCTCCATATCATTTTATTTTATTGTTATTAATGACCCGATGTTATCTTGCACTTATTTCTAACTTGTATAATTTTGACAAATATATTTTTATGGACAGTAAAGTATTGAAAGTTATTTAAAGTCTAAGTTGATTTATTCTGGAATAATATTCCTGCCTTTTTATTGTTCATAATTATGTTAGAAAGTTCATCTTTTAAAGTTTTAAAAATTGGCATTCTGCTAGATTTCTGGACTATTTTGGACTATTTACTAAGATTTTTAGGCTATTTTGGAGTTCAGCTAATATTTACACACCCCTGCCTTAGACCCTCCTTCTCTGTAATGGTGCATTCATTCCAGACGCAGCAGGCAGAGGCATCAAGTTTCACTGTTAATCAATGTAAAGATGCGATCTGATCTGACGTGATGCGGTGCGATTTGGGGGTTGGGTGGGACAAGCGCGTCAACTCCGCTTTGGGCGCGTGATGTTTTCAGAGACAAGATCAAATGGTAGAAACAGAGATTCAATATGGCGGCGCGATGTGAGAATTTTTGTCCCGAACTTTCATCCATTTTCTTAGCCTGCTGGGACTGCAGGATTGACAGACTGTCCCAGTTACAGTTTGGTGAAGGCAGGGTCCACTCTGAACAGGTCACCGGCTTGTCACAAAGCCGCTGGAGCTGGAGCGATCACTGCCATGAGGCTAGCTAGCTGACCGGTAGACAGCGTAGCAAACGCTGCCACCCAGGGTCCAGCAGAGCAAGCGGACGTTGCTGCTCAAAGTCCGGTAAAGATAGCATGTGCCACGCCCCAGCCGACGGTTCCTAGACTTCCTGGCCCACCGGTTGTTGGCTGCCTGCGCCACGGCCGCCGCAGACCAGGCTGTCAGTCCCTGGGTAGTGGACATGCTGGCCCACCAGGGGTTGGCTCCCCGTCTGCGATCAATTGCTGCGGCACTCTGGCTTCATGGGCCTATGTTTTTCTTAATTCCATTAAGACAATAATAAAAAGATCCTCTCAGTTTTATTTTTATTTATCCCCTCCCAGGGTAACGGTCAAACTGGGCCATAAACAGACAAAAGTAACATTTAAAACAGCCATAATCCAAGCACAGCTCCCACCGCACTGTATGGAGACAGACTGAAAGATCTGAACCCAGACACAGCGTAACGTGGAACTCTCCAAAACATATAAACGCAAGCTACTCGCCCAACATCATCCATGGTTTCCCTGAATTCCAGAACAACTTTGGTGGTTGCTCTGCCTCAGGGGTGTCAACTCACCAAGCATTTGATGATACAAGATCCTACCGTATCATTTCCTTATTTTACAGAGAGTTTTTTGTTGGTACTTTTACAAACATTGCAACGAACAAGCCGGAAGCCAGAGGAGACGTAGCAGAGGTGGAGGAATGCATCTGTTCCATGTTTAGTACAGAAATGTGCTTGAATGTTGTTCAGATGTTTGAATGAGATGTTTGGAAGAGGTCTTTTTTTGTTTTGTTTTGTCAAATTCTATATCTTTGGTGTCATAGATTTAGTTGATTTATCCTTTTCTGTTTCTTTGATCAAATGCAAACATGTTTTTGTGATGTTTGTTCCTCTTTATTCTGAATTTACTGGAGACAGTTGTCACTTGTCAACTTTAAATATTAGGTGAGATGTTTTATATATACATATATATATATATATATTTTTTCCTGGGAAATTTTTTCCAACCTTTAGATAGATCTCCAAAAATAGTGCTGAGTAAGCTGGACTTGATGGGGCTTTCTGGCTTCACAGGAAACGTTTCAAAGAATGTGTAGAGAAGAGAGTTCACAGCAGACAAAGTGACGTGTGGAGTTCCCCAAAGATCATTTCTGGTTTCTTTACTTTTCAACATCAACATTTGATCTTTTGGTGAATTAAAAATCAAGAAAAACAAGAAGCAACAGAAATAGAGACAAACCACGATTTAAGGTTTTTTGTTTCAAGTCATAAGGGTTTAAACCTCACCATGTGTACTCACACTGAGAGGGTTGCAACCACGTCTTTTAAAAAAAAAAAAAAAAAACTCAGCATACTTTTATTTTTAACCAACCTGGTTATTTAAAGATGTCATCAAAAATTCAATCAGATTTCTGTACCTTGAGTCAAAATTTTGTTTTTCCTTTCAGAACATTTTATCGGCCTGTAAAGCAGGGGTCTCCAACTGGTGGCCCGCGGGCCATTTGCGGCCCCCAACTCGATAATTATATAAAAGTTCAATGTCTACAAAGCAATATCTTCTGCATGTTCACGATTTTTTGATAATAGCTTTGTATTTGCTTTGTGATGTTTAAGCTTTATGTTTAAAACTTTTGCTATTGTCATTGGATCTCAGAAAAGTCCTTAGCAACAGTTGCTAGCGCCGTTAGCTCCTGTCGTTTCACAGGACACGCAGAAGATATTACTTGGTAGTACGTAGACATGAACAAATGTTCAAGCAGTAGACATAGACAATGGACCAAAGATATAGACAGTGGATCCAAAACCATATTTTGGCACCAATGTAATCCCATACGGCCCAGACTTAGCCAGACTCCGCCTTCAGTGGCCCCAAGGTCAACTAAGTTAAATCCCCCTTGTTTAAAATGTTGAGTTGTTGAGTATTTGATGGTAAAGCCTCATGGAGATGTGAAGTATGTGGAGCTTCTACAAGGCTCAAGCGTTCCACTGAGCTGGTCTCTCCGTATTTACCAGGGGAGGGGCTTACGCCACACATCTTTCCTGAGTGCATGCAGCCACCAGAAATGAGTCCTCTGGAGGCTGCAGCTGCAAAGGCGTCCAGGTGGGACGCCGCATTAAAGCTGGGTCGACTCAGCAGACAAAAGACATCGCTGTTCTCCTGTTTGTTTCTCCTGATTCTCACCTGTCCTCACCTGTCTGCAGCTTTCCCCACAGCTATGATTCAGCAGCTCTCACACTGCAGCTTGAGCCCAAAGACAGGTCTGTGAAGGTTTCCTGATGTCTGTGCTTGTTCAGGTAGCATGCAGCTTTCAAAATCCTGCCGTTTTAGTGACAAAAGAGGAGTAAATATTGTCACACATGCTGCTTCCTCCCAGCCTCCGTCCATCTGGATCCACAGCAGCGTGATCCACCGGGAGGAAGCCCTCTCCCTCCTCCTTCCCTCAGCAGAGCTGCTGTTCCTCCGTCCTCTCATCCCTCGCTCTTGACGTCCCCCTCGCCATCCTGCTCAGATTTCATGTATGTGTTCTCAGTCACAACAGATGAATCATAGATGAACACAGCAGAGATCTCCTGCTGCAGTTTCACACAGAAGCCCCCCGCCTGAGGAGTGGAGACATTACGACACGGTCATTAAACAAATGCTTTTATCTGAATGGAGCAGTAATACCAGCTGTATTTTTAGCCTGGACTGAAGGGTCTCCTCCAGAAGCTGAGCGCAGCCTGCCTGCTGTATTGTCTGTGCGCAGCAAGCGTCCATATGTAGGGCACACGAACTGAGCCGGAGGAAGGGATGAAAAATCTGAGCTGTCCGAGACCTGCAACGACTCGCACGTGTTCGAGTGCTAATCTCTCCTGTCACAGACACTTTCTTTTTTCCCCCTCTCTCCGTTTTTTCTCGTCAGTCCTCCCTCGCTCCATCACTTTTTAATAACCCTCCTCCTTTTAATGAGTTCTGTTATGTACACAGGGGGCAGCGGCTGGGGGCCAATTTGTGATTTCGCATCAGATCAGATCAGAGAAAATAAAGGGAGAGGGGCTCAGGCACGCACAGCTTCCTTCTCTTTTGGGTTGGGCTCACCAGAGACAACCTTGCATCTCATTTCGCTGTCAGGGGAGTATGCCCCCCCCCGTCTGCATTTTGGAGGCATCTTGTGGAACAGTGAGTCACCAGAGAGGTGAAGGCGGCTGGTGCCGGTGAGGTGTGAGATCAGGGGCCCCGGACTACGGCCCTTGGGCCAGATCCGGCCCTCCTCCACATTTGGCCCGGCTCCTCCAAACTGTTTTGGCTAAATTAGAAATGTTTCCAGTATTTTTAGGCTACTTTGGTAGTTAGATCGTATTTTGGCTTTATGTTAGCTGTTTTGGCTAAATTAGTTTTTTTTTTTCAATTTGTTAGGCTAATTTGGAGTTTAGCTAATTTTTTAGCGAACTAGCTGTTTTGGCTAATTAAGACTGTTTTCAAGTTTTTTAGGCTAATTTGATATTTAGCTAATATTTTAGCTTTATGCTAGCAATTTTGGCTAATTTTGTCTTTTTTAACTTTCTTAGGGTATTTTGAAGTTTGGGTAATATTTTATCTATATGCTGTTTTGGCTAATTTAGAATTTTTTTGATTTTTTTTCTGCAAATTTAGGACTTTTTGGCACTGTTTTAGCTAGCTATCAACTACAGCATCGTCTTGTTTTTTTGCAGCTAATTCTAGCATCTTCAGCTATTAATTTATCACAGGTAATGCTATATATGTAGTTTTTAGAATGTTTTAATATTATTTTCTTCAATGAAGATTACAGAAATTAATTGTTTTAAATTTGTCTCTGTGTGGCTGTCTGGGAAACCGTAAATGTTTACGTTTAGGCTGTGATTGTTCCACTTTTTCTGTTAGTCAAACCGACCCCGGTCCCCCATCAGAGAAGAAAACAGTTATGTGGCCCTCACAAGAAGAAGTTTGGGGACCCCTGGTTTAGATAACTTCATACCTCTGCAGTGGTCCAATGCAGGTCTCCTGCTCGTCTTTGTGGGTTTGGGGGCTGCATTCAGCATCAGGAGGAGGATGAAAGCTCCCAAAATGTTCAGCTTTCACTTTGAGCTGATATCTTCCAGACCAGCTGACGGGACCGGCTTCACAGCACACATCCAATAACATTCCTTTGAAATGGAGGACTTAAAGTAAACATGATAAATAATTCCTTCTCAGTCGTAATCGCCCCACTTTCTTTAGGTAATCCATTTAAACAAACATGAATGCTGTTGATGAGAGCTTTTTCTCCAAAAACCACACAACTTCTTCTGCTTTCAGGTCTTCAAAAGATCTTCGGAACAAAGAAGTCAGATGTTTGCCGCTCAGATTGCGTAATTAGGAAAGCAACGGGGCGCAATTAAACAGACCGAATTTATAATACAGAGAAATCCTGCTTTCTTTCAAAGTGAGCTTTTAATCTGAAGATGTCCTTTCATCTTCCTTTGTAACCGCCATCGATTCCTTTCCTGCACTGCTGGGTTTGAACGAGGCCACAAGCAGACGAGTAGAAAACAAAGCGTTTCCCTTCATGGTTCAGTTCCAAAAACCTGAAACTTCTCTGCTGAGCTTCAGACGACGATTCGGTTGAACGGAGGACTGCATGTTTATCGGCTGTTTCAGACACAATTTCTTTTCTGCTTCATTCATGTTCAAACTCACTTCCAGTTCTCATCAATTTATAATCTCCTCCCTCTGTTCTCCTATGTGTTGACGGCTTTTGTAGCCCATTCTTCTTGTCTCTGTAACTTTCCTCTTCCAGTTTTGTTTCAGTTTCAGTTTTGTTTTTTATCAGCAGTTTAAAGTTGGTTGATTAAAGGAAGTTTCTGCTTCTGAGCTGCTCTCCTGCGTTTGGGACCTCCAACAACCTCAATCCCTGACATGTCACTGATGTTCGTGGCTTCATGTTGGTTTATCCAGTTGAGTGCAACTAGAAATTATCCAGAAAGCAAGACCAGATCCCCCCCTCTCCATGACTGTGTGTTGAGTTCTCACTAAGTAGAAAACTTTTGACTTCCAGTTTGAAGCACGTTGATAATTAAATAAAAATCTGCATCAGGTTTGTGTATTTCCCCCTGGATGCTTGTGACATGAGTAAAGTTATCTGATGTAAATCCACCCAACTATACAGTGTTCCCCTGTTTTTTTCCAAAAATAACCCGCAATGTCACAAAGTTACAGATATTTAAGACTTCAGTCACATATTCCAAAATGCCGCTGTGTGGCGACCTGAATGCAAGTTTTCAGTAAGTTCTGCAGGTGGTCGTTTGCATTTTAACACGCCGCGCAGCACGCAGTGGCTGCAGAGGTTTTAAGAAAAAAGCCTGAAAGTCCAGTGAGGAGGATGCATATCTCCAGCTCGACTCCAGTCAGACAGAACTGAAGAAGCCACTCGGACGGAAGGCGAAACGTCTTTAAACCAGAAACTTTGCTTAGGTTTAAGTTAAATTATTTTATATTGATTGATCGGTTTATTTCAAGCATAGATTGTGAAAAATACAGAACAAACACAAATATTTCAAACTCATTACACAAATAATGAAATGCATTGATTAGAAAATAGAAAACAAACAAACAAAACACACTGATGTCACATTTGATATAGTAATTATTAACTAAAGTCAGTCTTTGAGTTGAAAAGGAGTGGGAAGAAGCAAATTCATATAACCTTACCCTTACTCACATTTATGGCGCCTTAAAATGACCTCGGTCAAAACAAGGTGCCGTACATTAAAAATTCAAAGAGCAATAAAAACTTCCTTGACCTCGGTACCACCACGAGAAGCTGATCAGCTGACCCGAGGCACTGGGTCAGGGAGTAAGGTTGTTTAAAGATTTAAAAACAAATTAAATAATCTTAAAATGAATTCTGAAATTCACAGGCGGCCTGGTGAAGGTTAGTCAGGATGGAGGTGAGGTGGTCCCTATCACGCGATCCAACCGGAACCCGAGCCGCAGCGTTCTGGACCAGCTGGAGACGTGAGATGGATGACTGTGTAACACCAGTTTGAATTTTGTAGAACCTTCTTGTTTTAAGAAAGGGTCCAAATTTAATGGTTACCGGATGATTTTCCTCTAAAAGCTGCAGTGATCCCGGCACATTTCAAGGTGGCAGTCCAGTGACGAGCAGGGATGACGCCATTACAACATCGGCCAACAGCAGGGCGGCCACCGGCTGATCGCTGCCGTCTACAGCACTGACCACACCAACGATTAAAAGAAAAAAGAAAGAAATCGTGCACGAAATCTTCAATTTTCTGCTAATGCAGCTGTATTTGTGGTCGTAGCATCAGGTGGTTAAACTCCTCACTACACTCTCTACACTTTTTCAGAAAGACATGAACATTTTCACACTTTTCTCTCTTGTTTAAACTCTCAAAGTTCAAACCTTCACAAAAAACCAATTCCAGGACTACAGAATGAAAACAAAGATCTGATCGTGATGAAGATTCGTGTAGATTTAGAAAACTGAGCCTCTTCTGTACAGGAAACAGAAAACTGAAGAGATTCAAACAGTCAGGCTGCAGTGAATTGTAAAGAAAAATCAGTGCAACAGTAAAACTACAGAAGATGAATATATATAATATACTTTGTTATTGTTTGGGCTGAAAACAGTTTCTGGTTAGATTTGAAATCCACATGGAAGAAAATAAAACAGAAAACTATGAAGACTGTTTTGGGAATTTTGAAGTTGGACGTTTCTTGGGGTTTTTTTAGGACTCAATTCAACACATCATGAAGTTTGTTTAAATTAAGTTCTGAACGTTTCTGGTGTTTTTAATGTGAGCAACAAGTTTTTCTGTGTTTTAATGAAATATGGAAATTCTGTCCATGCTTAAGAAGAAATTTGAGCAATTCGATCATGTTGAACTTTTATTTTGAAAATCAAGCTGCATGTCTCTGCAGTGTCCTGGAGGACTTCCTGTTTGCTTGACCTGACCATAAGTCTGCTTGTTCAGAAAAATAAACTGAATGTGAGTCTGTCTTCTTGCTGTGTCTGAAATGAAATCGTCTCGTTCTGAACAGTTCATAGAACCACAGTTCATTTTTTTCTGTTTTTCATAAATGATGTTGTAAATAAACCTTCTAACCTTCTCTGTGAAGAATCCAGTCAGTCCTCCTACAGGAGCAGCGTTTTCTCCTCTGTGAAAATCGCTGATCTGTGAATTGTTTTAACGCAGAGTTGAAGTCTCCAGATTTAGAAAATATCCTCATTTTTTTCTAATGATCATTTAATCGAGTGCTTTTGATTAGCAGCATCTGCTGCTCGACTCTGATTCTTCTGGAAGAAATCGTTCTGTTCTTGGCTCCGAGGTTCTGGGTCTGTTTGTTTTGTTGCTTTATGCCGTCTGAAGTTCATTCATCTGACCTTAACGTGTGAGAGCATCTGAAGGATTTCTCACATAAACGATACATTATTTTACAACTCTAGATAATGCAATAAAAACGAATCTTGGATGAGGAGGAACTAATGTTCTGAAGACCCAGATTCTGTTTAACAAACTCATTTTATTTTATTGTCATTAATGACCCGATGTTATCTTGAGCTCATTTCTAACTTGTATAATTTTGAAAAAATATATTTTTATGGAGAGTAAAATATTGAAAGTTATTTAAGGATTAAGTAGATTTATTCTGGAATAATATTCCTGCCTTTTTATTATTCATAATTATGTTAAAAAGTTACAGTTTTAAAGTTTTAAAAATTGTCATTCTGATAGCTTTTTGGACTATTTTTG
>NC_050522.1:4051966-4060348 GCF_002922805.2 Oryzias melastigma | reverse complement strand
TTTATTTTATTGTTATTAATGACCCGATGTTATCTTGCGCTTATTTCTAACTTGTTTAATTTTAAAAAAATATATTTTTATGGAGAGTAAAACATTGAAAGTTATTTCAATATAACAAAGTTTAAGTTGATTTATTCTGGAATAATATTCCTGCCTTTTTATTATTCATAATTATGTCAAAAAGTTACTGTTTTAAAGTTTTAAAAATTGGCATTCTGCTAGCTTTTTGGACTATTTTGGCATTTACTTTGATTTTTTAGGTTATTTTGAAGTTCAGCTAATATTTCTGCTACATGCTAGCTGTTTTCTGGACTAAGACAGTGTGACATCACCATCAGAAAATGACTTATTTCCAGTTCCAACCAGACAAAGTCAATTCAATCGCCATTTTTCTGTGGTACAACTGTCGCCATGTTGGAACCAGACATCCTCAATAAGCTGTGATTGATTTGTGTCGGTCTGAGTTTATGTTTCCATAGCAACCACCCTCTCCAATCAGGAGTCAGCACATCAAAAGGCCACACCCCTTCCACTGAAAGTGTTTCCCTAGGAGAATCTGGTGATTGGACTCTTAGAACATTTGATGCAAGGCCATCTATTGAGGCATCTGATTGGTCCGTTTCTTAGTTGAATAGTTAACTTGATCTGGACAAAAAATGATGAAAAAACGAGGATTATCAAGAACATGTTAAAAATGTATCAGAGCAGGAATAGTTACTCTAACATTACGTCTTCATTTCCTCATTAGATTCTCTTTTTCTCTTCTGCTGCATCACAGTCTTCAAAATGATCAAATTCATCAAACAGTATAAAGGAAAATCTAAAATCACTGAGGTTTTTTCTACTGTTGCTGTTTTGATAAACTGTGGAATAATGTTTACGTATGCATTATGTGTTCAATATTTTATGGATTGCTCACAAAAGTAAAATTATAGACTCTGGACCTGATGTTTTTTTCTCCTTCTCTATTTTTAATCAATTGTTTGGGTTATAAAAAATCCCCTTGGTGGTGTAAAAGTAAAAGTTTTCAAGTTATATAAAAATAAAAACTTCACGAAGTTGTATTTTAATCTTTTATTGTCACAAATTGAAGTGGAATATTTCAAAATGAGGCTTTTCACAGCAATTATTAGGTTAGACTGTAAACAGATTAATTAACTGCAGGTCACAATTAATTAATCTCACAAAAACAGAATTGCATGACAGCACTAATTTTGATTTGATCCCATTTTCAGTATTTTTTTTGACTGAGTTGAGTGTCTTTGACCCTGGAAGCACTGAAAGTTAAATCCTCAGACCTCCATTGGTTCTCTCAGTAAGAGGCTATATTTACGGCGGTGACAGACTGTTCATTTGCACAGCTCTCTCTTGAACTAAGCTGCTAAATGAGGCACAGAGGGGCCCCGACGCGTCTGTCTTGCAGCCTGGTTTGAAAGAGACTCAACCAGGAGGAACCGTAAAGAGTCGCAAAGACAATCTGTTCTGACCTCATGGTGTCATCTGCTGTGACAGGGCTGAGCTGCGGCTCCAGGATGGAAGGAAACGGCTCTGTTGCATTACACAGTGAACAGAAATGTTTGCTTGTCTTTGGATCCTTCAGAAAATATGTCATACTTGATATGTTTGTTTTACCTCTAGCCTGACTGATGTCTTCAGCAGCGAGCTGCTGAAGTGCTGAGCTTTATTTGCTCGCTCTGTCTTCATGCTGTCAGCACAGACGCACAAATACACTTTGTGTTTCAGCGACAAACATGCAGAGTGTGGACCTCAAAGAGCCAATCAAGGTGGTGACGTCCTTCTGTGCTCCTGGACTACAGCAACAGTCAGAACCATAGACTTCTATAAGTGGACCCTGGATCTCTGGTGACACCCATAAGATTCTAAACTGAGAAAATAAAGTCTGAAGTGGGTCCGCCTCCACCCAACTAAAAGCTGCATTCATACCGGGCGAGATTCATGCGGCGCGGACGTCGAGTTTCAATGTTAAGTCAATCTGTGGTCCTGCAGCAGGATTTGAGCATCAGGCGCATCAGTCCAGTAGCATCATTTATGCATCTCGGTGCGATTTGGGTGACAGAAACGATGCATCAAGACCTAAAAAATCTGAAGTTGGCTGATCAAGAACTCAGCTTTGGCACATGATGTTTCAGTGACTTGATCAATGGGTAGAAAACAAATTCAAAATGGCTGCCTAATGCAAGGGTTTTCCTCCTGAACTTCCATCCATTTTTTTAACTTGCTGAGTCTCACCAACCTGTCCATGGAGCTGGAGCCATCAGCCCGCTATGCTAGCCAGCGTAGAGAGCTAGCAAGTTCTGCTGCCCAGGCTCCGGCAGAGCTCGGCCCAATCCGAATTCTTCATATCTCCCTTCACTACATTCTGTTATGGAAACATAGTGTCTCAGTATTCTGACGTCACTTTTGCTCGATGACATCACCAATAGTCGCTGGTCAGCTAGCGTTAGCGCAGAGCTTCCAGCAGTTGATTATACACAACAACAGGTTTTATAACTTTAAAAAGGTCATCCAACAGCAAAAAGTCTTTACTTACATTTAGATGTAAACATCTGTGGTTCAGAGTGCACCCACGAGAAGAAAAGCGCTTCTTTTAACCTCGCGGTGGAGGACCTTATACCCCTACGTTTGGTTGATCGGATTTAAAAAAAACATTTCACACTTGGACTTAAGCTGACCCTTCAATTGGAGGGGAAGGGAGAAGGGAAGAAGTTGGACTGAGCCTTACTTACTGCCTCCAGTGGTGAAAGACTGCAACATCCCTCAGTATTACATAACAGTGAAAATGATGAATTCCTGTTTGATGTGAGAGTTACTGTCAATGAGTAATATAATCAAAAACAAATTAAAACTTTGCTAATTTAACTGTTTACTACTACTGATAATAATAATATAGTAAAAAGCTATAATACTTGGACTTGCATTGATAAATGACATTGACTACATTACTTGTGGAGTAAACGCCCTGCAGGACAGCTATTTATGTTGTTTTTGTAGTTTCAATCACTAATGCAATGAAACAAACTGAGATTGTTCTGCTGAATCAAGGAGGGAAGCAGCAGACTTTAGTAAACTACGAACACATGCAGTCTTGAACCAAACTGATCAGATAGTTTCTACCAGAGGGAAAAATGAATAGAACGGAGAACGTGAGGAGAAGATGCTGCGCTCCTCCGGTCACAGACGAGTGGAGACATGGAGAGGTGAGATGACTCATGGACAAACAGCATGGCAGCTACACCGTGATGGGGGGCTGGAATGATGGCTCCCAGCACTTCCTGCTGCGTTTCAGGGCTGTCGGACCACCGAGGATCACGTCTGCAAATACTTCCAGCAGACGGGAGGGATTCATGAGGCTGCAGAGAGCTCATCAGTCACTCACTTCAAGTTGTGTAGTTTAAATCCAAATTATTTACAATTATTTACATTCATTGCAAGCATTAACATCATTAGTTGTTGTGGTTGTTTATGTCTGAATTTTTTTGACGAATTCTTTACACATCCAGAGATGGAACCAGTATAACTTTTTGTATTTAGGTTAATCTAATTCTCGTTTTTGATTAATTCTCACAAAACATGGATTAAGTGAAATTTTTCACATCGTCTTGAGGTAAGTGATGGCCTCTGGGCGTATTACGTCCTCTTCTTGAAAGGTTTTGGATTCATGGAGCTTCATCCGTCTGATTAGTCGATATTCTCCTCCCTTCTCAGGATGTTCGTCTGTCTTGAGCGCGCTGAGCGTGCAGCATCCCTCTTTCCTTTTTGTGACCCTCTCCTCCATATCTATGCAGAGGCTGTTTCCTAGCTTGTGAGCGGGTGGGGTGTGGGGGGCAGTCCGGGGCATTCAGGTGCAAAACGGAAGCAGATTCTGCCAGCCGCTCATGCCGGATCCTTCCATCACAGCTTCCTCCTCCTCTGCCTTTAGTATTGGGGTCACGTTTTCTCCATTGACAGGAAAGACTTCTTTAGAGGGCGGATTAAAAGGCCCCCAAATCGATCCTGATGGGAGGTGTCTGGCAGCTGATGTTTCTGGGTGATATGTCACCGCGTTCTGGAGTGAAAATATGCTGGAAATGGTGGAGAGGGACGGCAGGGAGAACGGGAAATTCCTTTTGGACTGGATTGTTCGTGTGTGCACGCACAAAAGAGTGAGTGTGTGTCTGGGTGAGTGTGTTGCCTGTGTGTGTGATCATGTGTGCGTTGTTTCTGCATGTGGTATATTTGCATTTATGCATGTGTTTGTGTGTGTGTGTTCACCTGGGGGTGTACTTGTGTGTGTAGTATACAGTGTTCCCTCTTATTCGTAGTGGTTAGAAACCGCGGAACAGAAAGAGTTTTTTTTTTTAGTTCAGAACAATAGATTGTGAACTTTTCATGAGGACTGTCACTCTGTCTCTCTGTGGTTTAAAAATGTGTGTGCTTCCTCCTCCATCAAATAAGTGTGAGAGGTCATCTCCATCCAGAGTTTTCTGGTTTCATCCATATTAAACACCTGCTCTGGATGATAATTATCTTCCGCGATTATCAGGATTTTTTCGAGCCGCTTCTGAATCAGCTGATGCCATTTCTCCATGCAGGCTGGCTGTGAGTGTGTGCACTCCTGTGCTTCCCTCCTGAGAAAATTCCACAGCAACTTTGGAGGCAAATATTTTATGTCTCGAGTTGTCAGAGTTGTGAGGCCCCGGAGGAGTCACCTGACTGGAAAAAAAATCAGCGAATGTGTGAAACGTGAATAAGCGGGGAACACTGTTCATGTGTTTACATGGCATGTGTGTGTATGTGGTCTATGAAGTATATGTGTGTCTACGTGTGTAGTTTGTATGTGCCTGCAGAATGTGATTATGCGTGATATATCAGTGTTTGTGCGTGGTATATTCATGTATGTAGGTGAGGTATATGTGTGGAGTATACATGGGTGTGTCTGTGTACAAGTGCCTATGTGTGTGGTGTGTATGGGCCTGCATAAGGTGATTGTACGTGATACATCAGTTTGTATACGTGGTATATTCGTGTGTGTGGTATGTCTGTGATATGTGTGTGTAGGTGTAATGTGTGTCTAGGTTTGGTATATGTGTGCTTGTGTTTATGGTATGTGTGTGTGTATAGGTGTGGTATATGTGTGAGCAGTATATATGTGTGTCTGTGTGTAGGAAAGGTATGTGTGTGTGGTATATGTCTGTGTGTGGTATATGTGGATATTTGATGTGTGTTTTATGTCTGTGTGTGCACGTGCAGTAGGTGTGTGTCTGTGTATATGTGTGATATGTTTGAGATAAATGTGTGTGTGTTATATGTGTGTGTGCATGTGTGTGCGCGTGCGCTATAGTTTTGTCTGTATGCGTGTGTGATATATTTGTGTCTGTTTGTGTGTGCGTTATAAGTTTGTTTCTGGGTGTGTATGCGGCATATGTGTGTATCTTTCTATGTGTGTCTGCGGTATGTGTGTGCACAGCTGCAGCGTTGGCGTTTTGTTGTGTCCAGAGATGAAAGCCTCATAGTTGTGGGTCTGTTCTTGATAAAGTGATGCAATCGTCTGAAAGGAGTGGCGGCTGCAGCGTGTCTTCAGATCACTTCTGTGTGTAAAGATGATAAACCGGCAGCGATCCCTTCATGGTTTGTGTCAGAGCTTCCCACCTCACTGACCACCAGGTGCTGCACCCCAACATCCCACTGCGGGGGGGCGGGGAGCGTAATGAGACTTTCCGTTTGCTCTGCAGTGGTGGGGTGGGGCTCTAATGGCAGATGAGCGACCCTGCCGGAAAAGGTCAGCCACACTACCAGCCCGATGTGCTGAAGCTTCCTCCACTCACCAGCTAATTAAATGTCAGCGAGTCAGATTGAACGTGGGGGGAGGTGTCGGAGGAAAAACGCAGCAGAGTGGCAGACAGGTAGACAAGGAACAGGCCTTATTGTAAATGTCATGAGGTACACCAAGTTCGAGTCTTCAGGACAAAAAATCCGCGACAAATAGCTGAGAAACGTTCAGCTGGTTTGGAGGTTTTTCTCTGCCGTCATCTCAGCTGTTCATGTGAGTTCTTCAGGATCATCTACGTTCACAAGAACGGACAAGAAGATCGTTTATTACATCTGTATCTATTATAAATGATCTACTGGAGCGATTGCTTGAACTAACAAGGAGACAGCCTCCGCGGGTTAAAGCTCCCCGTGTTTGTTTTCAGAAACTGGAACATTAATTTTGGAAGGAGCTGTTGTCAGGGGACGGATTTGAGGGTGCAGCCGTGTTTTATGTGAGCAAGGTCCTCAAGTTTTCCAAAGGGAAGATATTGGAAGCATCCTCTCTCCCCCTGAAAAGCTGCTGAATAATTAAGGATGCCCCAGTTTCTGCCCATTAGGTTGACACACTGCTGCAACTCTCTTGCCTGGAGTATTTGACAGCTTTCTTACTCCCACATACCAACACACACAGACAAGGTCACACACATGAGATTTTGTGTGTGCTTGTGTTAGAAAAGACACATTTCGTTTCCCCGGTTGTATAATAATGTTACTGAGTTTCTTTTCCTCCCTAGAAAAAGCTGTTAAACACTAACAATACTGAAACTGAAGCAATTTTAGGATTCATCCATTATTAGGAGTCTCAGTCTCAACTCAAGTTTTTCATTTTCCATCTAAAACACAAAAAAATAATGGTTTTCTGAGAAGATAAAAAAGTCTTTTTACAGCACGACATGCATCCGTTTGCATTGTTGTTTTCTAGAACGGCGGAGGCGGCCAGTTTCAATGTTAAGTCAATGGAACAGACGCGACATGAGCCAATCTGAAGTGCTGCGGCACGATTGTAGCGATGGGCGCGGCGCGAAGGTGCGATCTGAGCGGTACAGCCAGAATTTAAATATCTGAAGTTTGACAGATCGTATCTGCCAATCAGGAGCTCAGTTTAGGGGGGGTGACGTTTTCAGTGACTCGATCAGCAGGTAAAATACTAATTCAGTCAGCGTTTTTGTCCTGAACTTCCATCTTTTTCTTAACCTGCTGGAGTCGCAGCGTTGTGGAGCTCATCAGGCTACTTTGGGACGAAGGCGGGATACACTCTGGAGCTCACTCGCTCCATAAGACAGAGAGAGAGAGACAGACAGAGAGCCACTGCGGGGTGGAGAGGCTGCCGGCTGAGGCCTCATCGTGATATTAACAAAAACGAAAAAGGTTTCCTTATTTTGTTTTCCCCCTCGTTTTATTTTCCCCCTCGGGTTAATACGAGACGCAGAGCCTTCAAGCCACTTCAGCCACAGAGACACAGAAACACAGCAGAAGTGGCTGTCATACAGACACAGCCCCCTGTACGGGAAAATCTTTTAATGATAATCATATAAGCCCAAACGTGGAGACATAATTACTGATGTTTTTGTAGAACTCTTCATAATAAATAAACATGTTTTCTCAACATAGTCTTTGTCTTCATTCATTTTAAGATAGATATCCACAGACACCGTTCCTTATAGTGATCTTCCTAAAACATTAGCTGGTAGCTCCTCCCACGTTGTCAAGCTCAGGAACACATTTTTGACAGGCGACAAGCAGCGAATTCTTAACGCGATGAAAGAGCGGCGGGGCATGAAAATCGCGCAAATTGCGTTTGATGTGAATGCACGTGAACTATCAGCAGAAAGATTTTTTTCTGATTGTCTCACTAATGAGACTGATTTCTAGACAAAAGAGACCCATAAAGGTGTACATTGTCAGCAAAGTAGGGATGTATCTATTCACTCAAGCTACGATTTGATTTGTATCACAATTTTTTATTTTTTTTCTCAACACATTGAATTAAAGGTACTTTAAGGCCAAGTTTTTGTTCTTTTTACCCGCGCCTGCTCAGCTATTTTTTTTAACCTAAATGCTAGCTGTTTTTGCTGACCTAAGTTTTCTTTCTGTAGTCTTTTAGGCTGATTTTGGCAATTAGCGAATATTTTAGCTGGCTATAAGCATCAGTGTTTTCAGTTATCAACTTCAGCGTTTTTCATTATCAATTTCAGCATCTTTAACTATCAGTTCTATCATCTTCAGTGGCCAAAATCATCTTGCAGCATTCTCATTAGCATTATTGCAGGTAATTATATATATCTAGTTCATAATTATGTTAAAAAGTTTTAAAAATGTAGTTTTAAACTGACCAATCAGAAGCCAGCTTTCAACCGGCCAAACAGGAGCCAGCTTTAAGCTGACCAATCAGAAGCTACCTTTAAACCGGCCAATCAGGAACCAACTTTAAACCGGCTAATGAGGAGCCAGCTTTAAACTGGCCAATCAGAAGCCAGCTTTAAACTGACCAATCAGAAGCCAGCTTTAAACTGACCAATCAGGGCTAACCGTCAAACCGACCAATCAGGAGCCAGCTTTAAACCGGCCAAT
>NC_050522.1:4038195-4049203 GCF_002922805.2 Oryzias melastigma | reverse complement strand
TGTGATTTGTCGTTGATTTTGTCAAATTTTACAAAAACCTGCGTTTGTCAACGGTAATTATTTGTTATTTTTGATACATTAGAACATGGAATATATCTGGATACTTATTTTAGCTTTGTCCCAGGCCATTACTAACACTTTAATAAATTTTTATCCTGTTCGGCCCGCGACCAAAGCTGTAGATTTTGGCCACTTGTATGATTGAGTTTGACCCCCCTGGCTTACAGCAAAACACAGATTAGTAACAGCACCAATTCACCACAGAGTGTCCTCAAAAAATACAAAACCAAGTAAAAAAATTACAGTCATTATCATGCACTGCAAACACTGAATGTTCAGAAAGTAAAAACACCCTTCAAGAAAAATAGTCTTATTTTCTGTCTTGCAAGAAAAATAATCCTATCAAGAAAGTTTTTTAATAGCAAAATAAACTTAGCTTGGGAAAATATGTCTTAGCTACTAGGTTTTTTTACATAGGAATTATTTAGTGTTATTTTTTTACTCTATTGGCTGATTTTTCTTTTTTTATTTTCATATTTTAAAGAAAATCTGACAAAGGGGGGAAAAATGTATAACTCATGTTCAAGGGGGCTGATTTTTAAGTGTACACGTCAATAGATTGTATTTATTTTGTTTGCTAATTGGCAACGTAACTGACCAAAAGACCACGGAGAAGTATTGGAGAAAACCCCAAACCGAGCAGGAAAACATTGAAAGCGGGGAGGAATACTCCCTCTAAATGGGGGACGAAGAGGAAAGCTGCTGCAGAAGCAGACTCTGCTGAGAGCTGCTGGGGTCAGAGAGGACGGGATGGAGACAAAAACATTGAAACATTAGATGAATTAACATCAAATCAAAAAGAGAGGACACAGGAAACATTTTTGGGAAAGGAAATCCTAAAAAGATCCCCAGCAGTCAAACCTCCCCATCTCCTTGCCTTTCATTTTGGTGTTTTTGCTCTTTATGTTTTAGGGTCTGTTTGAAAAAAATGAATTAAAATAAAAGCTTGGGGAGCTTTAGCTGATTAACTGAAAAGATGCAGAACCTGAACGGGTTTATTAACTTGGCAGGTTTTCTGCAGAGTTAAAGACTAATCAAACACTCTGCCAGTGCAGTTTTTTTTCATCTCCACACCACTGTCATCAATCACTCCCGGTGCCAATAGCTTTAGCCTTTTCTATTCTTTATGCACCAGTTTGGTGCCTCAGAGACTCGCAGATGCTTCAATAAACTCAGCGGTCTCTGAGAGTGAAAGTGAAACTCAATCGACTAAAGTCAATACAGGTTCTATGTAGTTTCCTGGAATTCACTGTTCAAATATTGAGCCCTGCTTAAAACTGCAAGTCCTTCTTCCAGCCATTTTCTGTTCTCTGATACTCAAAACCAATAATTCATGTGCAGATATGAATGTTTCATTATGGTTGGGGAAATTAAACTGAGTGAATGATAATCAAACTCCAGCCACTGCTGCTATTTTTACCCAGCAGGATAAAATTAGAGACTGTCATGAAGCTGCTTTCATTATTCTGGTCATGAACAGAAAAATACACATCAATGCTTCTGATGCATATTAACAAGAAAAGCCCCACAAAGAGTCAAATCCCTCTTTCTCTTACATGGGGTTATTTTATTTAAAATGAACCACACAGGCAGAAAATCGTTTTTCTATAAGATTTAAAAAAAAAATCTTTATTTTAACTCAACTTACATGTTTTTGTTTTTTCAAATATATAATTGCAAAAAATGATGCGAATATTATATAGTGACCTTTAGGTTTGTGTGTATTTTTCCTGAAAAGTGCTGAGATAAAAAAAATGTTTGGGTTCATCGGTGAAACCAAACAGAGCCCTCTGTTTAGACCAGGAGTGTCAAACTCAATCACACAAGGGCCCCAAACCCAAAACAAAACTTAAGTCGCGGGCCGAACAGAATAAACTTTTATTGAACACTCTAGAACTACATTTTTAAACTAATTTGGTAATTTTTTTAAAGGGTGAGTGAAGACTTATAGGGTTCTGATTGGTGAGAAATCCACTCAAACGGTGTTGAAGGTTAAGTGTTGAAGGTTGCAGACCCCTGATCTAAGGGAAGACACCAGAACTACAGGGAAATATAAAACATTGATATGGATTATCAGTATAATATATTTCATTGTGGCGGGCCAGATTAAATGGTTTAGCCTATGATCCCAGGGCCGTCGTTTGCCCACGTGCTCTATAGTCACCTGCATGAATGCCAGTGTGTAAGCGGGATATGATAGTGCCCTTAAGACGTCCACACATACAAAACTATTTCATTTCCTTTTTTCTAACAGTCAAGCTGAATGAAAGGAGCGCCCACTTATCATATGCACAGCACTAATAGGCTCCCTTCACAGTGCACAGGGTTCTGGGGGATGGAAAAATGACAAATCTGTACGATACGCCTCCAACTCACCTACTTCACTCTTACTTACCTTTGAAATTTGTATAAGTGCTTCCTTCAAATGTGCATGAACATATTTGCTTTACGGGCTCACCGAGCGCTCTACAACCTTAGTGAATTGTATGGCTCACCTGCATACAGGTTCGCCCATTTTCGCTGGCAGACGGCCGACAGGCCTCTGGTCACATGCAAGATGGCGCCTAAACGATCTCTAGCCGGAGGCGGAAATTTCGCCACTTCAGCCGGATGTATAAGTGGAAATGTCCTAAACTTTAGGAAACCCTTTCAAAAATGATATTCTAAAAACCTTTCAGAGGATCAGCTTTTAGGCTTTTAAATGTGATTAAACTGTAACTGTCTAGCAGTTTAGTGCGAAAGATGAGCTTCAAATGGACAGAGAATGATTTTGTTTTATTTCTTTCAAGTCAATTTCAGCAAGTGTTCAGATTTTTATAACTACACCCCTTTATCTCAGGAGAAAAATCTGCTTTTTCTCTGTGAATCAGCTGATCACGTATGCAGTTACAGTATATCAAAGGGAAAAAAGGTCGAAAGCTTTAAAGGGGGGGCAAGGCAAGGCAAGTTTATTTGTATAGCACATTTCATGTACAGAGACAATTCAAAGTGCTTTACTTCCGGGGTTCTGGTCGAGAACTTTCAGCAAAGGATTTCGGACGCAAATGATGTTTTTTTTGCTGGGAGGGACTTTCGGCTATTATTTTAGGATATTTAAACTGTTTTATGCCATTGTCACTTTCTTAAATTAACTCTTTATTATTGTTACTATTTATTATTCTTTCATCCTGTGTAAAAAGCCCATCTAGGGACAAGTGCTGCATTTAACTTCTGCTATAAGCATTATGGTATGGGCAATAGACTACTGCTTTGCTGTATGTCTATGTTTTTATAATCTGTCCCTATTCAAATAAAACCAATTCATTCATTTATTTTTGAGCACCATATTTTTTCTCTGTGGCCAGATTCTCTTGGGACAGTCTGTATCCACCTGCAAAGGCAGTTGTGAATATGGTTTTAGGTGTTCAAATTGACCAGAATTCTGCAACCTGCAGCTCCAGATCCACATGTGGCTCTTTAATCTCTCCACTGTGGCTCCTCGGCCAAACATAAAAAAAAGTCTGACTGTCGGAGTCAGCAGCTCCTGCTAATGGCTGCCTAACCGAAACCACCTAAAGACAACAAATAAACAAAGTCTGAAAACTAAGACTACCAAGATCCAACCCCAAACTAAAATAACAAAACCCAGCAGAGTAAGACTGCTGAGGACAAAGAGAGGGAAAAAGAACAAAAAAATAATAAAATAAAACAGATTTTTTAAAGTAAGGATTACTTTATTAATATTTCTTTATTTTGGATTAATTAAATCTATAAATTGATGTCTGAGGTTCACATAGATGATAAACTATGTAGGTTTTTACATCCTGTTGACCTGAAGACATCTTGTTTGATCAACTCTACCTCCAGAATGAACAGATTTTATATGTAAAGCAAAACTTTGGTAAAAAGTTTGATCTTTTATGAGTTAAAAGCACATATTATCTTATGCTGCACAACATTGGTTACTAGCTGCCCTGAGATGATCCTGTTTGCCACAGAGCAGCTTTTATTTAGAAAAGAAATAAGCTGAGCTTCTGTTAAACGTGAAAAAAATAATCACGTTTTGAAATATGCTCGGTTCTTTTTAAATTTTTTCTCGCCAAAAAAGTAGAGATTATTCATAGTTTAAAAAAAAGGTCACAAATGCAAATCCAAATTTCTTTAAGACTAAACAAAGACTACTCCTTGTAGGCTTTGATCAGTAGAAAACAAGAACAAATGAATCTTTTACTGTTAAAAGTTGCCGTTCCCTGAAATAGACCGTTGACTTTCCTAAACAAACTTTTGCAGGAAGTAAAGTTTTGAGTGCAATGAAGGAAAAAAAACTGCACAAATTAACCAGCACAGAGTTAAAGAACACTGTTTTATCAACATGAAGGTGCACTGAACCTCATGTACTCGAGTGTCCCTGAAAATCGGACCCTTCAGGAGCTGCTTTCAGCTTCTGTAACTTCCTGGATTTATGACACATTTTCTGCCTGATCGTTCAGAATGTAGTCTGGCCTCCTTTTCGTTTCTTTCTCATGGAACAGTCGATGTGAACATCCTAAATAATGCAGCAAAAACTTCTGTTCAGGCTCTCGACCACGAACTGGCTGATGCAAACGCCATGGCAACAGACAAAAAGAACAAATTCAATTTTTAATCTTCATCCTTTCATCCAACCAACAAAAACGTGAATATCTTTACAATTTTTGCATGACTGTGGGCTTCTCTTTACATGGACAGGCCTGCCATTCAGCTGAATGCAGTTCAGCCTTTTTGCTGCCGCATCAAAGATCTTTTTGTTGTGGTGCTCCCACTAGTCTGTTCATCCCTGGGAGCAGTGATGCAAGGACAGGTTCAGACAATCGCAAAGCACTTCTGGAGTCCAGCTTTTCCAAACCTCGTTCATCATGATGGCAATAATAGCAATTTTCTCTGAATTTGTTCAAGGATCAAGAGTCCAGAAAAGGAAATGCTGCAACACTGCTGAGGGGAAGGAAACTTCAGTTTTCCAGGTCAGGTTTGGCGACAAATTACAAATTTGTTCCTTGAATTTATGCAAATTTAAAGGATTTGACTTTATTTAGCTAATTTAAATGTTATGCTAAAAAGAACAGTTCTTCTTTGAATAAATTAGCACCAGAGCTTTCACTTTCCTCCATCGCTCTCCACGCTGCTCCCTGACAGTCAGCGTGGCCTCACAACGAGCGAGTGTCTCGTCATCATTCATATATTCACTCAGAACTCCGTCAAAGCAGCACAAGCTGAGAGCGCCGGCAAGCGAGGATCTCTGGGAAACTGGTCTGAACCCATTTCATCCTTTATGAATCAAAGCAGGACTTGGCTGGAGAACAGTGCCCCTAGAACGGGACGCCATCCATCTCCCCCCTCTGCGGTGTCTGCACGGCTGCAGCACATGCACGGGGACGGCTGCAGGTTCACCTCCACGACCTCTGACCTCATTACGTGTGTGTGGTCGATGAGGTTGTAAGGTAGAAGGGGAGAGCGTTCCTGAGGATTTGTCCTTCCTCCCACTCTCCACATCCCTCCTCTGGATTCCTCATTGTTGTTGTCTAATAAGCCCGGCTTCTCGCTGCTGCTCTCGTGCCTGCTTGTGTAACATCCATCCATAACAACATCATTATCGGGTTTTGTCTGAAGCCCCTCTCTCGTCTCTCCACCCTCTTCGCCCTCCGCCTCCTCTGCCTCATCTGCTCCTCTTGGCAGGCTCGGGGATGTCAACACTGAGGAGAGGAAGCAGAGGGAAGGCAGGAGGAGGGGAAGACGTGGAGGAGAAAACTGTGTTGGCTGCATTAGCATATCAGACACAGGGTGAGGGCTGGAGATTGGGTACTGAAGCAGATGTCAATTTACATATTCAACACTGGGCCAGCGGTGCATGTGTACACAGGAGTTTGTGTGTGCGAGGAGGAGAAGAAGTAATGGGTGTGATGAAGGGTGGAGCAGGACTGGATGGAGGAGAATGGAATGAGGGCGGAATCCCAATCACAGCCGCCGGACCGGCGACTGTCTCTCCCCACCAAGCAAAGTCGCTCCGGTAGTCTTCTTTGCTTTTTTGGAGAGCATGAAGGGACGACGGCTGATTGACGGGTGTGTTTGTGCAGGAATTTCTGGCGAGCTCTCTGAGCTGATCAAAGCCAGAAAAGCTGCCTGACAGTATTGATGTAGTTAATTAGAGCAAACACAGAGCACTGACATGCTGCTTCTTCATCTCCTGCTCACACACACAACTTGTGTTCGCTTTAAATCTTTTTTTTCGTCAGCCTAAAACGTAAAAAAAATCTCCCATCTCACCTTTTTCCTTTTCAAGTGTATTTTTAGTCTTTCTTGTTGTTGGGCTTCTGCTCCCACTGTCAGCAGAGAACTTCTTCGTCATCTCGATTTATGTAGCCAGGGTTTATTGGTCAGTTGATCTCAACGAGGGTTCCTAAAGAAAAACCATACAGGGACAAACCTAGTATGCCAAAATATTAATATTGCGGTATTTAGTCCTGCGATTGATTCTCGATGGGTTCTCACCAGGTATTGATCTTTTATTCTCATTTGAAGCTGTAAAATATTATGTTCTTCACCCTTTGGTGAGATGTTCCTTTGGAGGTAGATGGGGGCGTATGTTTCAAGTCTGGCTGTCTTGAACACTATTGACAGCTACTTGAATTATTTAATTTTGTTCTGTTGTTTACAACAATTCTGTACTAAGTAGTAGCACTGCTGTTCATGTTTAATATTGTTAACACTGAATTTTACAGTTAGTTCCAATTTAATTGGTGTCAATGCTTGTCAAAGACATAGTATTACTGATTTGCACAAAAGTGTCTATTATTTGTTGCACAAAAAATGTTTATTATGATTGTGTTCAAGCTAAAAAAGAAATGAGGATATTTTTTCCTAAAATATATGTGTTCTTCTGGTGGAAAAAAAACAAAAAAACTGCGAATTTACAAGTTTCCTGTTCAAATCTTCCAAACAGTGCTGGGTGAGGCAGCTGTAGCCCCGGCCTCACCGCACACACTGACTGTAGCTTCAGCTGACACATGCTGTTTTGTTTCGGTCTTTCTATCATCATAAAAGATCCTTTATTCTAAAATAACCTAATTTGCTAATCTCTCGCCTTCTGTCTGATTACATTGACGCCAGTTTGTGACTCATTTAGTCTTTTTTTTCCCACAAAAAATTGGCTTTAAAAACACACAGGTGAGGCAGACAGTCCGCCTGCTGCACCGCAACACGCTTGAAACAAGGCAGAGGGCGCTGCTGAGCGCAGAGAATGTGACACACTACTGACATCCAGTTACTTTTTAATGTTGTTTAGCCTCAATTTCTAAATGGAGGATTTCATTCTTAAACCTTTAAACTCAAGAACTTGTCTAGACACGTCACTGGTATTGATCTCGATTGAGACAGAGAGACTTTTAACACTGAAGAAAGAAAAGGAAGACTTCTACTAATACGTTATTCATCACTTGTTTATTCTTAAGGAGCAGCACACACTCTTCATTCATAAGTAAAAGTAGGTCAATAACAACAATCTTGGTGATTTTATGTATATGTTACAGATTGTAAATGGAAGAAAAATGGTAAAATTAAATTTTGAACAACACACTTTAACTGTTGTCAAACAGTGAATACGCTGCTCTGTAGGGTTCATATGTCTGTAAATCTGACTGATGATGTCACCAGCTGTGAACCTTACCACGCATCGCTGTCATGTATCATATCTAATTGTATTGTGAAGTACCCAGTAATTCCCAGCTCTCTTTGGCATTGGATCCTACAAAGTTAGTATGCATTCAAAACAGCGTTTCTATGTAGAGGAGAGTTATCAGTCTACATGCTCTCTCCATACATTGCTCACGCCTTCGTGGGCCAAGGTGCAAAAGGACCAATTAAATGCCAACATGGACGCACACGATTCCCATCTTCACACACGAAGGAGCCCAGGCACTGCAGAATGCATGAGCTCAGACTCCATGCACGTAATGATGCCGCGTGTGGCACTCAGGCTGAGAAAAGGCAGAGAAATGAGGACAACGCAGAAGTGTTCCACCACATTCAGCAAGTAAAGGACGCCGATAAATCCAGCAGCTATTCATTTGTAGAGCTGGCTGCCATCAAATAATGAGCTTGTTTAGATAATTGCTTTGTGCTCCACGTCTTAACTCGTAGCCAGGGCAATCATGTCCAAGTGGAAATATTTATGTAAACACGTTTGGATCTGTGCCACCGTTCTGCGTGTATGTTGAATCCCGTCTTCCGCTGGTCTCCTCTTCATATTGATATTCTGTTTGTCTTCTGACTAAACGCATTCTGTGATGAAGCTCATCACTGTCATGGCTCTTGCGTTGCCTTAGCAACTTAAACCCTTGAGTTCGGGCTGTGGCGAGTGAGGTCACTTGCATTGATTATACGGTTGTCATGATTCGATTAGCATTCATTGAATCCATTCCCACGCAGAACCATCTGGACTTCAGCAGCAAATTTTTAGTTTTTTCATGAGCTCTAACCAGATGGACGAGGTTTACCAGAGAACTTCTGCTGCGTTTTCTTTCTAGACCAGGATCTCCAATGTCAATCTTTGATGAGTTTGAGGGCACGACCCCATGTGGCCCCCATCCCATCCACAATAACAGCTCATTTTTAGGCTCCTCCTCCTTCCACATTCCTTGGATGTCATTTGCTGCTTTACTGCAGTTTGAGTTTGTCATGTTATATCAAACGTCCATCCTTCACCTGATTGGGAGACGTCTCCTTTCTCAGCCTTAGATATTCAAATGTTGGCTTCACTCTTCCAGCCTTTTGGTTTTGGAGGTCCATGCAAGCTTAGTCCTCCTGGACTGGAGGGTCTTGTACAGTGATACAGGAATCATTCCCAAACGATGTGCTCAGAGTCTGTATAGTCAGTGTCTTCAGGTCACTCGTCAAGTCTTCTATTCACCTGCATTCTTTTGGCCTAGAACAGGGTTGATCAGCTAACGGCCTCAACCTGCAGTCCTGACTTTTTACAACTGATTCTGGTCATGTAGTTTTGCCCTGGGTTTTCAAAGTAATTTGGACATCATGCTTACCACAACTCTGGAGGGTGGTTGGGCGCTCCCTCAGAGATAGGGTGAGAAGCTCGGCCACCCGGAGAGAGCTTCTCCTCCACATTGAAAGGAGCCAGTTGAGGTGGATCGGGCATCTGATCCGGATGCCTACTGTTTGCCTTCCTGGAGAGGTGTTCTGGGCATGTCCCACTGGGCGGAGGCCCCGGGGAAGACCCAGGACACGCTGCAGAGACTATGTCTCTCGGTTGGCCTGGGAACACCTCAAGGTCCCCCCAGAGGAGCTTAAGGAAGTGGCCGGGGACAGGGAAGTCTGGGTATCTTTGCTTAGACTGCTGCCCCTTAAGACCCGGTCCTGGATTAGAGGAAGAAGATGGATGGATGCTTAACACTTTACTTTTGCTTTGCTAAACGCCGGACATGATGTCACCGATTTCACAAAACGAAAATCAAATCAACGAACATTTTACAACATCTATTTGTGACTCCACTGTGTTCTGATGATAAAAATTACAATAAATTACATTTTAAACATGTTTATTTCACAAAGGTTGTTCGACTCCAATGCATTATGGTCACATTATGGCACAAACCCACAGTAACGGCCCATTCACTAACGTAGTGACTCCACTTTGTGGAAAAGACTTCTAGGAAATTTCTAGTGGACTCGATTTTGGAATTGCAGATTCGGACAGCACTATTAAAGGGCAAACACACTATATAGTGAGTAGGGGGGGGGGGATTTGACCTAGCCAATGGACCTTACATTGTCCTCATAAAATTCTAAAGCCACTATTTTAAACCCGGAACTGATGTACTAGGAAGTAAAAATGCTGACTATGTTTCTGCTTCCACTTTCATGACTTTCCCTTTAAATGGAGAAACTATCTGTATCTTCACTCCAATAAAGCCAAAGTTCATCGGGAGTCGCTCGCTCAGAAATGCTTGTGGTTCGGACTCTTCCACAGAGCAAAGTAAAGAGCTTACTGTTTACAGTGTTATCAGAGACTTCCCTGGGGCAAACTGTGTTTGTGCCCGGGGCTGCAGAATATCCTCCTCGCTTTGACCGCTCCTTAAATACAACAGTTATCCACAAGAATCCGTCTGTGTGTTTGTGCCTGTGGCTTTCTCCACTGTCAGGGGCAGCCCTGGCCTAAAGCCTGGAGAAGCTGCTTGTGGCTTCGAGGTCACCGGTTCAATTCCCATGGACTGGCCTCCCCAACACCATCCATAACAGCTAAATTGCCCTTAAGCAAGGTACCTAACCCTCTGCTGCTCCTTGGACTCAGAGCCATCAACTGGAATACATGAGAGGAGCATGAGCTGGTGTCCCAGGATGGAGCTAACACACAAATAAAGTGCATCAGAAAACGAAAAGTAACATCACTCTTTAACTGGTCCTTCCTCTACAGACTGAAATCCTTCTCACTGGTCCCATTGTTCTTCATTGCATAAACACTAACAGTCCTCCATCTTTTATTTAGCAGAAATCTGTCGCTCCTCCTTTTGCCTCTTTCTGTCCCCATCCAGCAGACTCCCACACTCAATATCTCATCGATCGGTTTCTCCGTGCGTTCTTTGACCTTGCTGTAATCATGGCAGAGAGGTCACAGCAGATGGATTTTTCCGAAAAAGACACTGTCTTGCTAAGTAATCTATGGCTGCAGGGGGCCAATTAATCACAAATAGACCACCGGCCGTCCTCGTTCAGGTTTTCTTAGGGCTGAACGCAGGAAGCCCTACAGCTGGCAGAACGTAAACACTGTTGGTAACGGGAGATCATGGAACATGTGAGTAAAACTGTGAATAAAAGCTGAGTTTGAAATAAGGAATACTTGAAATATCACTTAAAGTCCCCCGCTAATGAAAATCCTGTTTTTTGAGTTTTTAACATGTCTGTGTCATTTTTCTAGAACAAATGT
>NC_050522.1:4000263-4032587 GCF_002922805.2 Oryzias melastigma | reverse complement strand
AAAGAGGAGGTTTATGGATGCAGTGAATGAAGACATGAAGGTGGCTGGTGTTAGAGTGGAGGATGCTGAAGACAGGCTTAGATAGAGGGAACTGATTCGCTGTGGCGACCCCTGAAGGGAAAAGCCCAAAGGAAAAGAAGAAGATTTTTAGCTAAACATTTATTGACTTAAAAATTGGAATAAACCAGGCCTTGGCGGTCGATTCTGTCTGATGTAGCTCTTGTTGCTCTAGATTAATATTGATTCGCTTAAAATGTTAGATTTTCTATCAATGTTATTATCCACATCATCTCTGGGTTTCTGATCTCTATTCTCATGTAATTCTCCTCTCCTCATTCTTCTGTTTGGTGCAGTGCGATTCACATGTTGTTTCAGATTCCTGGTGAATGGTCTGTACTGCTGTTGGTGGCCGTGGACCACGCCTCTAGCTTGTCTTGGCTGTGGACCTCGCCCCCACCTGTCCGCCAGTCCTATCTGGCTGAACTCTGTTCAGATATGTAGTTGTAGAGTTAGATTAGCTAATGCCTCTTTAACAGTCCTAGTGAATCGCCTGTAAATCTCCCCTTCATGTTGGCATCCCCGAGGTTTCTTCTTTTTTCCTCTTTTTTTTTTTTTCAGGAGTTTTTCCTTACCGGGAAGGAGGATCTAAAGGCAGGGATGACCAGTTTAATTTAGTCTGTTCTGTTTATCAATCAACTATTGTTTATAAATTATGACCGACTTTCTGACTCTGTATAATACCAGCATGAACCCCAATGAGGCTATTCTTTTTTCTAATCTTTATTTGAGATATTGAATGTTTACACTATAGTGGTGGGCGTGTCACTTAAGGTGATTTAGTTCACCTGTTAGCCACGAGGTCGGAAGGCCAGTTGGAGCGAGTGAGCCGGGGTTATGCAGTTTTTCTTGACCGCTAAAACTTAACGTGGATGTCATCATGCTATTGATGTGAAGATTGTTGATTGATGCTTTATCGTTTACACATATGTTGCTTGTCATTGTTGTATAGAAGCTTTGACATTGCGTTAATAACTCCATTCATTGCAGTCATATAGCACCCATCACAAATGCAAAACGTTCAGTAAACAACTTTAAAACTTAAAGTAAGTTGTGCGCGTCATCAATAGCCAAAACCCAAGTTTACTCGCGGTGGAGCATGTTTGTATTTTAAGATCCAGACATGCAGTCGCTACACGTGGTATAAACAATAAAAATCACTATACAACAGTTTCTCATCACCTTCAAAGAACCAGATTCTGCTCCTTTAAGCCTGGTATCAGGAAATGTTGGACTTTTGCAAGCAAAACTTTCCACATGGGGGCAGTACATTGCTCTGCTAGGTTGATTGTATTATCGCAGTCTTGTTAATATTATTAAAACTTGTATCTGCCGTTTTACCTATAAAAAGCAACAATTCTTGGATTCATCAAAATGTCAAAGAAGTCTTTTTAAGTGTGTAAGGAAGCATCATTTCTCGTTCTCATGTCCAGAGCAGACAGCAGTGGATGCAGTTTATTTTGTTGTCCAGAAGCACAGTGTAGAAGCTCGCTACTTGATAAAGGACAACTTTGTGACTGAAATTCTCAATGTAGACGGATTTACGACAAAGATATTTCAAAACTGTAGAGATATGAAGAACAAGTTTGCACCAGTTGTAACAAGACAATCCTGTTCTGTGTAAAGTGAAAATACAATGTGGGTAAAGGCAGAACATTTAATTTAGACTGAGCTTTTACAAAAAAAGAAGAAGATGAATTAAATGGTGCTGTGGTAATGATTTCCTATTTCCTAAAAGAAACCGAATAGCCTCCCCTATAGGATCTCAGGTGGCTCTGTCAGACTTTTAAAAGACATCTTGTGGCACTCTGAGAAATTGACCAATTGGGAAAGACCCTGCAGCTGCAGGGGAGGAGCTTGTTGGTAAAAAAAGGAAAGAATCAGAACAGATTGAACATTGCTGTAGCTGTAACACGATCTGAAGATAAAAATGTAGAAGATCAGAGGCCAGAAGTACAACTCATCATGTCTCTTATCTCAAAGTCACAGATTCTGTTTACTTTACTTTTAAACTTTTCAGCAATTTGACAAGTCTATTTATAAAAAATAATTATTTTGTTGTTGTTACACTCATGTTTGTTTCTTTTTCACACGTTGAAAAGTTAATTTAAAATGATTCAAAAATATAATAATAATTCTATAAACTTCTTGTGGTTCAGACAAATTGGTGCAATGTACAACTGTTTAGTCTTGATAAATCTTACATGTTTATGAAGTTTCCATTACAACATTATTTGAGTGATGTGAAACGATTTATTAACCTTAAAGGGTAACAAAACGGGGCAGTTCTCAGCCCAGATTTGAAAAATGTCAAACACGGGGGCGGAGCTAGTGGACCGGTGTGGTGCCAAGTTACCTTCCCCCTGCCTGATTGTGTATCCCTGGTCTCAGGCATTGTTGATTTGTTTTGTAACACTCATATTGTTTAGGGGATACACATTCTGGCAGGGGGAACGTACCTTGGCACCACACCAGCGCAGCTGAGGGTTTGCAGTCTGAGAGTGGTAAAATGCCGCTAGCATCATAAGCTAATAAAGGCTAACATATTAAACAAACAATCTCGAGTGAAATGTTTGTTGCAAATCCCATCACCACAACAGAGTTTGCTGGATTCAATGCCGATTGCACTAAACCTCATTTCCCTAACTTCCAAGTCCACCAGAATGTTGTACAACCCAGTAGATTTTGAACAACTGAAGGCAATACGTCTGTGAGCAATGCTAAAGCTAACACAACAACAACCAACCATTACTCAAAGACGGGCGGGGCTTTTATACTGGAGCTCATTACGTGATGAGGTGAAACTTCTGAGACTTACACCAGTCGACCAATCACAAAATTCAACTGTAATACCCAATTCAGCAGCACACTGATGGGTTTGGACTATATTTTCAGGAAACAAACAAGTTTATTTTAATTTGTAAAAAACAAATTGGCAATGACCAACAGAAAGCACTTTTAAAACCCGTTTATAGAGGTCAACAGACAAAAAAAAAAAGTTGATTAAGGGTACACATTTGGCAAAGTCAAGGCCCAGAGGGAACCTATGGGTAATTCTATCCGGCCCTCCAAATCATTTTATTTTATTTTTATTAATGGCCCGATGTTATTTTGCGCTTATTTCTAACTTCCAATAATTTTGACAAAATATATTTTATGGAGAGTAAAATTATTGGAAGTTTGTTAAGGATTGAATTGATTTAATCTAGAATAATATCCCTGCGTTTTTATGATTCATTTTTATGTTAAAAAGTTACATTTTTAAAGTTAAATTTTTGGGGTTTTTTTTAGACTATTTTGAAGTTTAGTTATTTTTTTAAAGCTACATGCTAGCTGTTTTAGCTAACCTAAGTTTTTTTTTTTTTTTAAAGTTTAGTCAGCTATCAGCTTTAGCGTTTTTAGCCATCAATTTCACCATCTTCAGCTATCAGCACTAGCATCAGTACCAAATTCTGCTTTCAGCATTCACACTAGCATTACTGTAGGTAATGCTATACATCTAGCTCATAATTATGTTAAAAAATTCAGGTTTTAAAGTTTAGTCTTAGTTTTAGGTTGTTCAATAAATAGTTATCCTGTTTGGCCCACGACCTAAAGTGTGTTTTGGATTTTGGCCCCTTGTGCGATTGAGTTTGACACCCCTGGTTTAGGGTTTGGTCACTCTTTAAAATTCAGAAAGTAAAATAGTGTGTTTTGGTGTTTGGCCACAGATAGCGCTGTGCACAGATCTAAACAGTTTGTTAGTTTTTATTATTTTTACCACCATTGTATGTATTCAGACAAAGCATATCCTCTTGGTTCACTGACCTCACGTTACTATGGCGATATGTCGTAACTGGAAGAATTAAATTAGACTCCGTTACAATGAACATATATAAAATAAAATTCAAAAACAAATATTTGGGAAGATGATCAGGTTTACATAACCCTTCTGTTTTGGATAAATTAAAAAAACATTTTTTGTCCCATGTCAACAACAGCAGCAACACCTTCCAGGATGCGATAATATTAAATTTTGACATGCTGCAGGTGAGAACCGTGTGAATAAAGCCCATCTAATGACCATAGCTTAAGTGTGAAAATGAATATTATTTCTATGCACGATGGCACTTTGTAATTTCATCACATCCTCCCTCGACAATCTGTGCAGTCTGAACAATTTTCAAACATATAAAGACTCTTATGTCACTATGTTTTAATTCAAACATCCTATTTCTTCCGCTCCCCAATCCCCTTGTGGCCCAAACACAGCTCAGGCCACAGACAGCACATCTCCGGTCGCTGTGTGCCAGCCCCGAGGCTCCAAAGATAGCCGTGAACACTGCTTTCTTTTATTCTGATATTCTCGGTTGGGTCTTTCAGATGCGGCTGCATTAGGACAGCTGGTGGGGGAGGCAGAGCTGCCCGGTTAATAAGGTGCTACATAAACCTGGCAGTAAGAGTCTTTGCAAGTCTGCAAGAATCCACCCACCAGCAGACGTTAAAGAGGGCCTCGGACAAATCTTTCAGACCTAAATCCACACTCTATGACATTGCACAAACAGAAGATGGATGGGAGCGGTGTGTGTGCTCAGCAGGGATTGCAGCATGAGCGGGGAAGGGTTTGCAGCCATGTAGCTGTCAGCCTCATAATGGCATTTTCCTTCTCTGCTTTCTCTCATGAGCCATATTCCAGGCATCTGCAAAATTGTTCTACTGTGAATATGCCACTATCAATAAGTCACACAGGTGTAAAAATGAATGCATTAGGTCTGAGGAGAAAGGCTCGGGGTTGGCTGAGGCGCTCCCACAGAGTGGGAGGCTAATTTTCTGCAGAAATGGAATGGCGCGACCGTCTTAATTTAAGTTCTTAATGAAATGACTGTTTGGGGTGCTTACACACTGGAGTGTGTGTGTGTGTGTGGGTGTGTGTGTGTGTGTGCTTTTGCGTGTTTAGTTTTTGTCCAAACCTTAATCTTAGTGAAAGGCTCTTAATTAACCCTGCTGTCAAACCAGCAGACACTTAAACCAGCAGCCGTCACTTCTCCGGGGTCTTTTCACAAGTGTAATTAGAGGCTGATAAGAAATTACAAATGCCCCCACGTCCCCCGCTATAACCACAACACCCCCATCACTCAGTCTGATGCAGTTTTGGGGGGATTTGTTTGTGATGAGGGTTGTTGACAGGAAGGGAAAACTTAATTACGATGCAGATCTGAGTGTTTGGACAAACTCTAATTCCTTTACGTCTTGGTTTTTATTGTTACTGAAAAGATGGAAACACTGTGACTTCATAAATATATCTACTATGTTTGTAAACACAAACATAGAGTTTCTGCTCAAAAATATGAAGTTCATCCTATGACTAACATCCACATTTCTGGTATGATCATTTTACATTCATTTGTTTTTAGTGAAGAGAATTTCAGTTCAAGTTTTATCTCTATTTATTTATTTTTACTTATTTGTATTTAAATATCTATTAAATTATATTAAATTAAACTTTATTTTATCTTCATGTATTTTATGTGTTTTTTACTTATTTATATCAATATTATTTATTTATTTATTTATACACTTAATTTTTTTATTTGTTTGAAAATTTATCAAGTAAAATATAAATAAAATAGAAATATATTAAATTAAAATGTTTGTATTTATTTATTTTTTTACTTTATTAATTTATATATTTTTTGTATTCAAATCAAGTTTATCAATTTAGTTATTTTTTATTTGATTAAATTTATTTCTATTCTAGTCCATTTTAATTTAATTTAATTTCTTTATTTTTAATATTATTTAAGTAAATAAAAAAATACACAAAGTTACAATTTATTTTTGTGTTGATTTTTTAACTTTATTTATTTATAAAATTATTTATTTATTCAAATCAATTTTTTTTATTTGATTAAAATCATTTTAGTTAATTTCATTTCATCTAATTTCTATTCGAATTTTTTTTTAATTTAGTTCAATTTAATTTAATGTATTTATTTATTCATTCAAACATCTATTTTATTGTTTTTTAAATCCTTATTTAACATAAGAAAACTTTTTCTACCTCAATTCATTTTTCTGGGTTATTAATATCTTGTTAATGAAGGTCTCAGCTATCTTTGTCTTAATGTGTTCATTTAAAAGTCATTTAGGTAAAATAATCTCTGACAGAATTGCTCAATAAAACATGACAGCAGACATAATCCACACTCACTTCCATGTTAACCTTTGTCTCACGTCTGCATCGAACTCTTTAAAAACCCTGTTCTCTCCAAACGCACACGTTTATTTTTACTCTCTCAGGTCTTGAGTGTCTGACATTGAATTGGTCATCCTGTAATCCTATAACCACGCTATAGGATTTCCAGCTCTTCACAGTTTGAATGAGTGATACCTCACAGCCCACGACCGTGGAGGCTTTCATCAGAGATGGAATTACCAGCGAAGGGAAACAGCACCAGGTTTAGTTTTTCCCAGGAGCACTTTCATTCTCTGAGTTGTTTCTATTAACACCTATCACTGCTGATCTGAACATTCTGTGGAAACATCTCTGATGACACGAAAGAGGAAAAACATCAAATCAGTCGTTTTCCATCGTCACCTCCACATTTCCATCTAAAAACCTGTATGAAGTGTTTCTAGTTCCTCAAATCTGAAAACCTTAAACACGAAACTGGAAACTGGACTGCCTGAAAGCAAAGATAGTGAGAAGCATAAAGACAAATCTGAACTGTAATGTAAGGCAGGAGATCAGTTCAACCATGAATGCTGCAGTATCTTCGCCCTCAAGGTCAGAATTTGTGAAAAAAAAAACTCTCCCAGTGAGATTTAAACTCCAAAAGCCAGAAGGACAGCTTCTACTCACTTCCTGCTGTATCTATGAGCTCATACATAGTTGATGACTCAATTGAAATTAGATGTTGAACCACAATTAGTGACCGGACATTCAATTTATTGTTATTATGATCAGCACTTTTTATTTTAAGCTAATTATTTCAGATAAATCCTCTACTAGAAGTCTGCATGACATGAACAGATCCCTATTTATTGCCATAAAGCGCAGCAGAAGTTCAAGCAGGAGGCTAACAAAATTGTTCAGTCAAGCTAGCGAGATTTTAATAAATGTTTTAAACTGACCGTTTGTGTCTCTATCGGTTTGCCTTAATGCAAACAACGATTTTATTTTAGCATAAAAAAAGATCAGGTTTTGTGTCTCTTTAATTCTCCGTGCTGCCGTTGGACAGCCGGCTGCACAACAGCTGCTAACTGTGCTAAGTGCTAGCTCGGAGAAAAAGTGATTTAACCCCTTAAGACCCGAGCTCGTCTTTGATATGCCTTTTTTATTTCTCTGACATCAGCTACACTTTAGAAAAAAAACTATTGTGGCAATAAAACCCAAAATCTGATGTCTTAAGAGGTTTAAAAAAGAGTCCAATAATCTCTAAAAACAAAACAACCAAAACTAATAAATGGCTCTAATGATATCATGGATACTCATTACCATATTTAAGCTAGTACTAAGTCATCATTCATTTCTGAGAACTTTAAATAAAGATATGAATCACATGTGGTTAAAAATGTTCAAAAGTTCTGAAGATATTAAAGCTTAAGTATTTAAACTTTTTCACCTGACTAATTACCACCTATGTTTATCAAGTAATAATAAAACAAATGTTTTTCAATGTTAAGGAAATTAAATACTTTATTATATTATAGCTGCTGTTTTACTTTCTTTATGTTTGAATTCTGTGTGAAACAAGTCTAAAGAAGTTTCCCTTTAATGCACACAAAAACTTTCCATGTGCCGCTCCAGGAAGTTCTTGTTGTCTTGTGAAAGGAAGTGCACAGGAAATATCTGGAGTTTCGGGTTACTCAAAGTGACAGCTGTGCAGAAAAGAACTTATCAGTAACCACTGCTGTCTTTGTTTGGGAAAACAGCGTATGCAATGAAAAACATGTGAACTAATCATTTTTATTGTGTAAACCTCAGACTCACTTCCCCAACTGTAAATCAGGACTTCCTGGAAAACTGAATAAAAGAGGCGGAGCTTTATCGGAGAGCTCAGAGCTGTTCTGGCAGACACACTGAACGCTGTCTGTCGATGAGCTCTACTCTAGAGAAACTGCATTCTTGTGTTTTGTCTCGTTTATTAAAACTGTCATAATTTCAGAGTAATCTCTAACATTCAAGTTAATAGTTTAATTATTTTTACTTGATGGTTAAAGTTACTTCACAAAAGTGCTGTGTTTAAGTTTTAAATGATGAAAGAAGGAATATGAAAATGTAAATATGTTACAAGAGTATCAGATCGGTTTTTAGTGTGAACAGATACTCAGATTTAAATAATTCAGAATCAGATTGGACCCAAAAAAAATCTGATTGGGACATCCGGAGTATCTACAGACTCAGTGCACATCTTCCTTCTCCTGCCTCACTCTGGTTACCTTACCACACCTGTCAGTACTAAAATACTTGATCTCTGTCACCAGGATTAGGATTTTCAAATCTTTATCAGTCTTTCACTGTTAGGAACTTTGATTGACAGCTCCTTTAAGTGACACCACCAAACTTTAAAACCCCTCAAGAGACTCTAGTGCACCGCAGAGCCTCACGGTTTGAGTCTGGGTTGCTAACTGTCGTCATGGCTGCAGTCACAGGTGAAAACAAAGACCTCAGTGATCCTTGGAGGGTCTGTTCAGCCTCTGAATGCAGAGTTACAGGTCAGCTGTGACTTCAGTAAAATCAGGCACTTGATCGGACATTTGTCATGGAGAACAAGTCAGAGATACAGAAGACCTGTAAATTTAAAGGTTTCAAAGAGACGACATAGTTAAAATATTTGCACAACACCTGCAGTTATTAGCTTTGTGTTTGATGGACGTACCTGATAGTTAGTTCATTGTTTTGTTTCTATCCAAACATTTCAGTTTGATGGTTGTTCAGAAGCCAGATCTGTCAGGAACTGGAGGTGAAGGACACAATATGTAGGAGACCAGGCTCAACATGATGAAACAAGAAGGTGACCTGAGCACTAAGAAAATCAAATCCAGGAGTACATTCTTCAGAAGATCTTTGGAGTCTGAGGGTTCAGTAAAACCAGGTCTGAAACAGCTTTGTCTCATTTACTTATGTATTGGTTTATTTCTCAGGGAGAGTGCACATTAAAAGCATCACTGTGCCAGAAATAGCGTAGAGGCTTTTTTTCATCTGTAGTCCCTGGACAGATGTTTAAAATGTCAAACTAGAACTTTAAATCAACAATAAAAAGCACCATGAAAATACACTAAAATACAAAGGTAAAACAATCAATTAGAGTACATACAAACATTAATAGAATGCACACATTATCAGTCAATAAAATGGATACAAAAACGTGGTAAAACTTAAGGTTGAAATGAATCCATTAATGTTGACAAGTTTGTTGTGTTACAAGCCAGTTCTTGATATACCTTTTAAAATGACTGTATATTCTGACTTCTCTGATGCTGAGAGGGACAGAGTTCCACTGCTGTGCAGCTGTTATTGAGAAGGCGCTCTGACCGAAGGCACTTTGACCGTAGGTACTTCTCCGTGGAGGAACAATGCAGTCTCCACGAGTCGCCCCTCGTGTCACTCTCTGAGAGCTAGATCGTATTTTGACAAACTGGTTTAGTGGAGGCGACAACAGACCGTGAATTATTTTATAGATTAGACAGAGGTTTGAATAAATAATGAAAATTTCCCAAGTCAACAGTTTTTATTTCTGTAACATGGTACAGTGATGACACCGCAATGGTTTTTTATCCAGTATTTTGATTGTCTGTTGGTAAATTGACTCTGTGGATTTTAGTGTTCTTTTATTGGCTTGCAACAAGGTTGTGAGACAACAAGTTATTTCTGAGAAAATCATGGCATGCATGAATATTTTAGCTGCTTGTAAGGAGAGAAGTGAGCAGATTAATTTAAACTTGGCTAAATGGAATTTAATGTTTGAAACTTTTTTTATTCGTGACCTAAACGTCAGCCTTGAATCAATTAAAATTTCAAGAAACTCAAATTTAGAGACTGCTTGTATTTTTTTTCCCCACCACAAAAACGTCTGCTTGTGTTTGATTGGAGAAAAACATTGCAACAGTTTTTTTAACATTAAGTTTTAAACTTGAATGGTCTAGCCCAGGGGTAGGGAACTCTGGTCCTCGAGAGCCACCTTCCTGCATGTTTTCCAATATTACATGACTGATTACCTGGTTCAGGTGTGTCCAGCCAATAAGAACATGCCAGAGCAGGGTAAGTTGGAAAACATGCAGGAAGGTGGCTCTCGAGGACGTGGGTTGTCTACCCCTGGTCAGGCCATTCTGCAATGTGACCAATTGACTCTGTGAGTTTATCAGCCACTTGAGACATGCTGTGTCCATGTGCATAGATAACCGAATCATCTGCATACATCTGGCAGAACACATTGGAGCAAGCTGAAGGGAGGTGCAAAAAGAAAAAAAGCAAAGGACCCATAATGGAACCTTGTGGGACGCCTGTGTATATAGCGAGCAGAGAAGAATGTTTATATTTTATTCTAACTGACTGAGATCTGTTTGATGAATATGATCCAATCCAATTTATTGTTTGCTGAAAAATTGAACTTCAGTAGTTTAATTAGAAGTTTTTGAAGATTTATGGTGTCAAAGGCTTTTTTCAAGTCGAGAAACACAGCCTCAACCACACCAGCATTGTTTAATTGATTTCTTATATTTTCAATGGAAAAGGAATTGTGTGGAGTGCTGAGCTCCCAAACCAAACTCCATGGGGTGTAGAGAAAAGGATGAGTTGTTAAGATGTGAGATAATTTGTTGGGCAATAAGTTTCTCTATGACTTTTGACACTGTGGGAATAATACTAATGGGTCAGAATTCTGGTCAATGGAGGTATTAAAGTCGAGTTGAGTTCTTTCAGCATAACAGTATCAAAACCAAATGTGTCTTTCATTCTAGTTTGTTCAAGAGATCTCATTGCTTGTGAAACTTCACATTCAGTGACACTGGTTCCATTGAAAATAGGCTCTAATTCTTTTATAGAACATGTTTCAACATCAGAAGACAAAAATCTATTGAAAACTCCAGCAATTGTACACAGATTATTAGTGATTTGTCTGTTCCCTCAACGATGACGCTGACCGCTGGAGCTAAACCGGATTCTTCTGCTCTCAGTCTTTTACATTTTGAGCAGTTCGTCAAATGGTTTGATAAACAGCCTAGAAGATGTTTTGAACATTTCTGAAGTCTTATGTGAACATGCTTTAACTATTTAAATTTGATAAGCTAAATTTAGGTCAGACGTCTTTCCTCTGCTAAGAAGCAGAAAGATGTTGCAGAAAAGAGCCGGAAAAGCAAAAAATGAACATATAGTCAACACACGGATTGCGTTTAGTTTGTGTGAGGATTGCTGCCTTTGTTTTGGCCTGTAAGCTCTAGTTACAGGTTTTTGTTTCCCCCTCCGTCACTGTCATGCAGAGACGATTTTATACAAAATCTTTAAGTATTAAAAAGGCTTGAATCTCTAAATGTTTTTCCTTAAATCCCAAGCTGAGTATAAATTCTTTTTGATCAGACTGTGGTGCTGAAACCGGAGTTGCCACCGGTGGATGGAAGTGTTCCACGGATGATTCAGAGAGTGGATTAGAGGCGGAGTGGGCGCTGTCCGCGGTCCTCATTACGCCTTTGTCTCACTTGCATCACCAGAGTGCCTCAGACCTGCTCTCAAGTAAACCAGCAAATGATGCACTTGAACAGAGATGAATCAATGATGAGAAGAAAACGCATCAATAAATCAGCATCTCTAAAAATCAGCTCAACCTCTCGAGCAGAAGTTTTTAAGTCGGAGCAAAATAATTCCCTGTCTTCTCCAAGCGAAAGAACATTCTTAATCACAGACAATGAAAGGCAAAGGAAGAAGAAAAGAGCATTTCACTTCCAAGTCACCATTTTAATTAATTTCTTCACAGTCCTGTTTGACTTGAATATTTTATTGCAAAAAAATGAAAAAACATTCTTTAATTCATTTCAAAGGGAATAGCATTAGTAAGGGAGCTCATCTACTCTCTTGGCATCTGCCTTCATTCAGTCTCCCGTAAACAGGGACTCCTGCTGGTCCATCAAGGACCTCATGGAGCCCGATGGCCCAATAATGAACCGCACAAGAACACCAAACTGCATCCTCGTTAGCATCCGCTTCCTCTGATTTCAAAGTCCGGGTTGATCAGCGGGAACTGTGGATCCTCACGCTAACATCTAAACGCTTTGCTTACACACTTGAAAGCTCTCGTATTAAAGCGTCTGCCAGAGTTTACTGATAGAGTAGGAATTTAATGACCTTCTTATGCGGGAGTTTGAGTTCGCCTCAGTTTTTCTCCAAGTCAGAATCCAGTTTCAGTTCAACTTCGAATCCATTCAGCTTCTGTCTTTGTTCTTGCTCTGTTCATCTCAGATTCTTCAGCTGGAGGAGCGCTTGGATCGGATTGACAGGTCTGGAAATTATTTGTGAAATGATTTACCTTTAAACTGAGTCATTTTTCGTCCGTTTATAGGCATATGGACTGAAAGATGAGCTTCGTAACAACAGCTGAGCTGGAGGCAGCAGATTCTAAGTAAAGCAGGACAAGAAGCTGAGACAAATGTTAAAGTCTGGAGAGAGAAGTTTTTGAATTTAATAAGCGTGGGTGTAGTGATAGACACAGACCTACATTTTGATAAACACATTAAGGCAGTCACTAAATCAGCCTATTATCATCTCAAAAATATCTCAAGGATTAAAGATCTGATGTCTAAGCAGGACCTGGAGAAACTAGTGCATGCTTTCATCTTTAGTCGACTTGATTACTGTAACAGTGTTTTTACAGGACTACCAAAAAAATCCATCAGGAAACTGCAGCTTATTCAGAACTCTGCTGCTCGGGTTCTCACAAGGACCAAGAAAGTAGACCACATCAGTCCAGTTCTGAGGTCTTTACACTGGTTACCTGTCTGTCAGAGGATAGACTTTAAAGTTCTGTTACTGGTTTATAAAGCTTTGAATGGTTTAGCACCAAAATACATGACTGACCTCCTGACCCAGTATGTACCAGCCAGACCTCTCCGGTCATCTGGATCCGGTCTTTTATCAGTTCCTAGAGTCAGAACTAAACATGGAGAAGCTGCATTCAGCTTCTATGCACCACAGATCTGGAATAGACTTCCAGAAAACCTTAGATCTGCTGAAACACTCAGTGTATTTAAATCCAGGTTAAAGACTCACCTGTTCTCAGTTTGATTAATATGTATTCAAAAGTTTACGTCACACTTTTTATCTATGCTTGTTTTAAATTAAAATCTTTTTACTTTTTAAAAAAAATGTCATTTTAGTAATCAAACCTTTACTAGTTCTCTTGATTGTTTCTTTTAATGTTTTATTTAAAGCATTTTGAATTGTCTGTTCATGAAATGTGCTACAAATAAACTTGCCTTAAGTTCCTCCCGTTTGTCTGAAAACATTTTGGTGCGACAGTTGGTCAGGAGTTGGTTCCTGTGGGAAAACTTTTTGAATTTCAAACATCAGAAACAACTGCAGGTTGGCTCAGATCCCTAAAAACATTCCTCACATCTGCACTAACAAATATACTAACACTAACATGCATGAGTGTATGACCTACAGAGCAAATAGAGTTTGTGTCTTCACATCAAAAACAGGGTCATAATTAATACCTTCAAAGGTTTTAAAGTCTACAGTCACTGTTGTCAAACTTTCTCTACCAGTGAAATGAATTTTCCTTTGGCTGTAGGTTAGCGTCACTTCTGGGAGGAACGCTCTGGAGGTCTTCTGTGGCAGTGAGGGTCATCTCCTGCAGACACATGAGACCGAGGGGGTGCAGAGGGCTGTCATGATGATGATGGGGAGGAGATGAAGGCTCAGACTGGAGCATTGATTGGCGCTTGGATGCATGAACATGTTAGTCACAGCAAACAAACGCGATGCCGGCTCGCCCGTCTCCCATCACAGAAGACGGAATCCCGACAAACCACAGATTCTAGACAGTCGACGTGAAGAGGATCGACCAGATTCATGAATGTGGGCTGTGGGGGGTGGGGGTGCTGAAATCAATGGCATAAGTAATACTGTGAACAAGGAGTCACAAAGCAAAGGGGGAGGGGGTCAAACAACATAGAAAAACATGCGAAAGAAGAAATCCTCTGGAGCTGATTCAATTCAGTGTTTTAGAATTTTTCTCCTTTTAAACATCAAAGATCAGATTTTATGAAACAAAATTTTCTTCATTTCTGGACATCTGAAATGTTGTGTTTTAACATGTTCTTGTGGTATTTTTGTGACGATGGAAGACAATAAAGCTTCAAATTTTGTTTTTTTTTAGTATTTCTATATTTTAACTATTTTGAATCAGGAGCAGATGAAGAAAATGTCTAAAAAGAGCTTAATTTGTGACATAGAAAGTACACCGGCTGGGGCCACAAGCTCCGCCCCATTCTGATGCATCCACTCAGACTGATAGATCCACGAACGTCTCTGTTTTCCTCATCTGAGCTGGAATCTGGATCAGAACTGGACGGCTGGATAGAAATGATATTGTTCATAATTTAGAATAGAATAGAATAGAATAGAATAGATACTTTATTAATCCCAACCAAGGGAAATTCCCTTGCCTGGTAGCCCCATAAAAACGACAGTCATGCACACAATGACAAAGGAATAATAAAAACGATAAGAGTAATAAAAAGCCAGGGTAGTACATAAATAAATAAATAAAGAGCGCCATAAGAACCAAATTAAAAAAAAAATTAAAAACAATTAAAAACAATTAAAAACACATCAGCACAGCCTGTTATGCAACCTCAGAGCAGACGGGATGAAAGACCTCTTGAACCTCTCAGTCCGGCAGCGCAGGGAGATGAACCTCTCGCTGCGGCTGCTTTTCTGAGAGGCCAGGGTTGTGTGGAGTGGGTGAAAACTGTTCTTTAAAATAGCCTCCAACATCCTCCCGGTTCTGTCCTCCACCACAGCCTCCACGGACAGAACCCCATCACCCACCACCCGTGCACACCTGTCCAGCAGTTTTTGGAGGCGATTCTTGTCCCTTGCCGTGGCGCTGTTTCCCCAACAGACCACGGCATAAAAAACTGTGCTGGCAACAACGGACTGATAAAAGATGCGTAAAATCCTGTCACAGACATTAAAAGCTTTGAGCCGTCTTAAAAAGAAGAGTCTACCTTGACCCCTTTTAAAAGAGGCATTTGCCTGTGCAGACCAGTCCAGTTTATTGTCCAGGTGATGCTGCACGGTTAATGTTAGCTTGGGGATGTGAGGGGCTAGGAAGGGGGCGGGGTTGCTCCATGCGAATTGAATCCGGGGTGAATTTTTGATGAACTCTTGCTGCTCTGCAGAAACTACGTCTATAAAATGACACAGGTTTTTAGATTTTGGCTAAAAGCAGCAAAATCATAGTTAAAAGACAACTGACCATCTTTTGACAATAAATCCAAAGAGGATCAGAGAGGGACTTTAATTGACTTTTCTGTAAAACTATGCATAACCGTTGATCTATATATTTTTAAACAGTTGGTCAAATATGTAAACAAAGCTTCATAATTTCCTTTATTACTTTATCTTCCTGTGAAAACTTAAGGAATACTTAAGTTAAATTTTAAAAAGTTGAATCTGAATTAAATTTTTTTTGTCCTAATTCTACAGTAACATAAACCATGTTTCTAAGAACAGCAGGTCAGCAAAACGATCCACATCATCTGATATCTTTGAGGATAAATCAGAATCAAATGTGGATCTTTAATCCTCTGATGCCAAAGAAAGCAAACATTCATGATGACAAACTGACAACAAAAAACAATGATAAATATTAGAACAAAAATGACTATAAAAAAGAAAATGTTAATTTTAAGGAAGTGGGATGCTCTGTGACAGACTGATGACCAGGGTGTCCACCCAACACAAGGACAGGCTCCAGCAACCCTGTGACTCTGAAAGGGATAAAGTGGGTTCAGGAAATGGATAGATGGATGATGGATGATGGATGGATGATGGATGATGCTGATTGGTTGATTAGTTCAGATCAGAGGTTGTAACTTGAGTTTGTGGATCTGATAAATCATTTGTGTTTGTGTTAATATGAGGCTCTGACATTTCTTTTGTGCTTTAAAAATGTCATGCTCAAATCTTTTTTGCAGTTCTAGATTTTCACAGCTGGAAATATTTTGTCCCACAAAGACAAACTGGTTTTGCGAAATCAGATTTGCATGTTGATGTAGAATATCTGCAAACGAAATCTGACTCCAAATCCTCCCAGTTTAAAAGCACATCTACAAACACGCAGCAATTAAACTGCACTTTCACACAACTAAACACAAATGACAAACAAGCTGCACACACACTAACACACATGAACACACACACATGCATGCTTTCCTTCATATTGATTAATGACTCTTTGGTCCACACGGTGACTCAGAGCGCAGCAGGCCGCCTCATGAACACAGTTTATTAGAAAGCACAGTTCTGTGTCTTTGTGCATGTGTGTCTTTGTGCATGTGTGTGTTTGTGCATGTGTGTTTGTGCATGTGTGTTTGTGCATGTGTTGTGGAGAACAACAGATCTTACATAAAGAGTCTCCACAGGGGTCTAAACAATCAAGAGGTTTCAATCTTTTGCAACAGGAGTGAGTTTGTGTGTGTGTGTTGGTAAACGCGCATTAGCAGGACAATTGATCAGAATATGCTCAACACTGGAAGGACATTTAGAATTAGCAAGACGGGTAGTGTCCTGCTAATTATGAAAACATTCTAAGACTGTAGGAGGGTTCCTATTGGTCTAGTAACCCTTTAGAACTAAAATATGCCTTTTAATACACAAACCAATTTGTGTGTGTTTTGGTAGATATTTGCTTGTTTCTGTGTATGTGTGTGAGTGTGTGTGGATTGGTGTGTGTGTATTTGTGTCTTCAGGACTTGTGTTGGCAGCAGATGCACCGGTGTTTCCATGGCGCTGTATGTCATGGTTGTCTGGGTGTACAGGAGCATCCTTCATGGTCGTCTGTGGAGAACGCCGCTGACACCTGTCTCACCTGGAGCTGACAGCCAGAGGGAGACACATTCCAGTGACAGAGAGACCTGGAGAACACAGGAGGAGAGAGAGCCAGGTCCAGGACGCGCTGGAGTCCTCAGAAGCTGTTGTGTGTTTTCCTGCTGAGCCTTTCCCTGCACTCCCTGTGACAAACACAATCATTTCACAAGGACTCCTGTTAGTAAGAACAGCTTTTTATCCTAAATAAGAGTCAAACTTTATTACTCAAATCAAGTATGAAACTATTAGATCAAGTTTTGTGGCTGGTTTTCATTCTCACAGGACTAACCTGTTGAACCAAGTGGGGACTCGCAGCAGATGAAAGACGAGTCAGCTGTGTTAGGGCAGTTATTAAAAACAAACTTGTTTTTTTACCCCAGTAAGAGCAACTCTGATAGAAGAAGTGATGGGTCCTGCCTCAGCCTTCCTGCATCTGGATGTTTCCATCACTCTCAGATGTTTTCATATTCTTAACGTTTTTGGAATGTGGGACTTCAAATTGCAAGAGAAGACGTACATTTGCTAATAATTGAAGGAGGAATTGGTAAAGTCCCCCCCCCCCCAACAATTGTTTTTGTGTTTTAGTCTCATTATTGTCTCCATTTAGTCACATTTTAGTTTCGAAGTTCACCGGTCCTCACAAAGTTATTTCTAAACTTTAAACCACGACAGCTGAATCCTGAAGGACGCCGTCTCCACGCCGCCACATCTCTGCCTTCTCGGGTTGATAATCCTCGCAGAGCTGGCGCTCTTTGCTGCCTCTGCTGGAGTCTCGTGAAAGCACATAAACTAATTAGTTATGACTCTCCTCATAAAGAGCTTGCTACACGGCTGTCATGTACATTTTGTGCATGTTCCGTGCAAAAAAAAAAAAAATTGCCATACGTGAATATCCGGGCTCTTTATACTTGAAATGCTTACAGATGTATCACAAATAAAGGACGTTAAAACCATGGAAGATGTACGATTAAACCCCGCAGAGATCAGATAAACTCGAGTGTCTAATTTCTTCACTGTGACAGTCAGAGCTCTGCGCAGAAATCACATTGCATCAGCACCATGGACAGCAACCGCCACGTTCAGAATCACATTCTCTCATGTCCCGCATTCTGCGCAGTGCTGTACACCAGGGGTGAAAGATCGGCAATTTTATATACCCAACACATAATACGCATGAACAGCGGGTGATTATTTATATGAATTTTGGTCCTCCATGATACATGCATGATATGAAATTTGATTTTTTTCTTGTGTTCCTCTTTCCATCTTTTGCGCAGATGTCTGTCAAACGTGTCTGCGTGAATTTGATTTTGAGAATTACGCAGTTCATGCATAGTTCCTACGAATACAATTAATATGTCAATCATGCTAAAGGCAGGGATAGCCAGTTTTATTTAGTCTGTTTAGTCTTTGACTATTTTTTTCATATTTTATGACTACTTTTCTGCATCTGTAAAATTACCGGCATGAAGCCCAATGAGGCAAATTTTCTTTGTGAAGTAAACAAATATTCATGACGGTGAAGCTTCCGGTTTCCAAAGTAAAACTAAAAAGAGCTTTTTTCCTGTTCAAAAACAGAGACTGAAGTTCCGCTCACAGACATAACTTCTGAAAAAATGAATTAGCTTTAACATCGGAGCTTTAGCTCCAGTGTTTACATTCTTTTGGTTATGGTAACTCTTCAACAGTTGACGCAATTAATGGAACTCCAGCGGATTCTAAAGCAGAGAAACGCAGCTTCACGATGATATGCTGCAGTGAAGAGCGGTTGTAATCAGCATGATTCAGATGATTCTGCTGCAAAAAAAAAGACTTTTTTCTATGTAATGCTTGAACGTAAAATGTTGAAGAACTTTGAGGATAGAAACACTGTGAAGAACATTTACAGGTTTTGTGGATAAAAAGTAACAATGATTTTATGCTTTTTGTGTTGTTTATTTTACTGCTGAACTTAACCAGAAAGTTGACAAAAAATCCAATAAAACTTGTTTAAAATGAAAAACGCAATTTCGTTCTATTTAAATCTTTGAGTTTTTATCAATTTTGTTGATTCTAATCTGTTCTAAATAAAGGTAATAATGGTGGTGATTTAATGCAAATCATTTCAATTTTCATTCATCCCATAAAAAGACAGACACATAGCAACAAACATTATATTAAAAAGTAAGAATCGTGGTTCGATTTGAGAATCGTTGGGCTTGATTCGTGAATTGAATCGGATCGCCATGTAAGCAATGATCTGCAGTTCTAGTCAGCACCACGGACAGCAACCGCCTCAGGCCTTCACGGTGCTTTGATTTAATTAAACAGTTGGACTCCCCTGCCCCAGTTCCTAGTGAGCTCCTAGGTGTCAGGTGATGCAGTCCACATCTGTAAAATGGACTCGTACAGGACCACTACAGGGTTCTGGACAGGCACCCGGCCCTTCTGGTGCAGGGAAATCCGACTGCTAAATTAAAACAAAGCATGCGAGGTAGTTGCTGTCCATGGTGTTGACACAATGTGATTTCAGTGTCAGTTCTCTGACTGTCAAAGTGAAGAAATTCAATGACGTGCAGGTTTATCCGAACTGTGTGTGGTTTATTCACACTACTTCAATGACCCTCGATGGATATCTGCGCACATCGATGAATGTGGAACGCATTAAATACTTATGAATCATTTATTTCAGAAGGTCATGTCAGCCGCAGATGTAATTGGTCTGATTGATTGTGTGCAAAAAAAAACAACAAAAACCCCAAACATCTTCGACTGTTCAAACACTGAGTTGCTGCAACACTATGTTCTGCCATTTTTCTAATGTGAAGAGAAAACGGTTGTGTGGGGTTGAACAGTTTTACCAGCAGATGACTGAGACTTCTCTTCTCTTTAAGACTGCACCAGAAAATGAAATGCTGCAACAACTTCAGCTGAACTGAAACAAAATGAGAAAAACAATGACAGCAAGAAAAACCCAATGAGTTTGGTTTGCATTTGTAGACCAGTGTCGTTAATGCATCAAAACTGAAGAAAAAGATGGAGGACAGTCTGGAAATACACTGTGACCTCCAGTACACAATATTACACATAAATATGCAAAAATTACCATCAATGATGATCTTATTTATTTTAATAAGTCTTCTAAGTCCATTCTTGGTGAGACAAAAAAAAATATAATTCCTTACATTAAATTTTTCAATATGTAAAAAAGGAAACATGTTACTGAAAAAATCAGTTAAATACAGATGTTTTCTATTTTATTACTTTTTAAATGAGGACAAATACTATTTGTTGAGTGTTTGGATTAAACACAAAAATCCAAAAGATCCTGTTTTAAGTGAGGTAAAAAAAAAAACAGATACCGTCTTTTTTAATGAGGAGGTCAGAGTCTGCAGGACAGAGTAGATCAATAAGCAGTAATTGCCCCCATAGGCGCTGAATCACCAGAGGTCATGCTAACTAAACCCCACAAGCTGGAAAACTTCATCACCCAGAAAAACAATCATTACTGTAATTCTGTCCTGTAAAACCACAGAATGGGGTTCTTGCACTGACATGTACAGACGAGATCTCCATTCAGGATGTATTTTATTACATCAGTTCTTTTCTCTGAGACTTTGATGAAAGCCCCTGTTCTCCCCAGAGTCTCTGCTCTTTGGACGTGTAATGATGGAAACCTGAATCTGAACAGCATCACATTCACACATGGAGGAAGTCGGAGTGTCTCGGATCCTGTGTCGTGTTTCAATTCTTCAATTCAATTTTAGTTTATACATTTATCCACATTTGTTAAGAAATACATTAATAATCTACTATATGATTTCAATATATTTATATTAATCTGGGGCTGCACGGTGGAACAGTGGTTAGCGCTCTTGCCTCACAGCGAGAAGGCCCCGGTTCGAATCCCGGCTGGGACCTTTCTGTGTGGAGTTTGCATGTTCTCCCCGTGCATGCGTGGGTTTTCACCGGGGACTCCGGCTTCCTCCCACCGTCCAAAAACATGCTTCATAGGTTAATTGGTGACTCTAACTTGCCCCTAGGTGTGCATGTGAGAGTGAATGTGTGTGTGATTGAGGCCCTGTGACAGACTGTTGACCTGTCCAGGGTGGACCCCGCCTTCACCCTTCAGTAGCCGGGATAGGCTCCGGCACCCCCGCGACCCCGAAAGGGAAGAAAGTGGATGGATAGATATATTAATCTGATCCAGTTGACATACTGTAACATGTATTAGTGAAATAATGAGATTGTTAATAGAAAACAGTTTCCCTAAAGGAGAAGTTCTAACTAAAATGTTCAGATCATTAACATTGTAAACATTGTTCTGCTTCTCCTGGAGGACGTTTCAGTTTGGACTGATCTTGTAGTCTATTCAAGGTCAATGACAGCTTTAGACTTCACACTGTTTCCATATTTTCTGTCAGGACCACCAATCTTTTAGTTTATGGAGGATGATGGTGGTATTTGTATGTGTGTTAGACCGCAGATCAGACCAGAAGACCTGCTGGTAATCAGATTACTAAGTGGAGAAAAATAAACTAACCAGGAATTCCTCAGTAGTGAAGAGGGAAGCGTCCATCAGAACTGAATACCCGTCCAGTGGACGGACTGAGAAATGTGTCATATGAAAGACCGCCTGCCCGCTGTCGTGTTGGTGTCTGAGTCCTTCTGATGGGGCTGGGGGGGATCCACTTATAGAACAGGAACCTACACCCCAGCGTCGCCGCTCCCGCCGGGTGTTGTGTCGCGACCGGCTCTGGCTGTATAATAAGTCCCTCCTGCTGCATGCTTTAAAGCGGGTGCCGCCCGGACCTCTCCGCTCTGGGCCATGGATGGAGTGCTCACTGAGCCCTCTCTTCCATCTGTAGGACCATTGGGACCGGCGCTGCTGTCGACCGGCTGTACTGTTGTCAGTCGGATCAGACCATGTTGCTCTGATCTGGACGCAGACCGGCCCATATACAACGGTCTACAGCGATGTCTGCAACCTACTGATCAGTTCATAAACACAGACCGAGGAGTTTAACAGTTTGTGTAAATCTCAGTCTGTGTGTAGATTAGATTACAATCCTAACCATGTATCAGGTATGGAATGCATTTCCAATATAATAAACTGTTTATTTATATATAAAAAAAAAAAGTTTGAAATGTCGTTGATTTGTTGCACTTCGTACAAAAACATTATTACCATGACCTGAGAATTATTTTTATGATGATCAGAGTTTTTTCCTCTTTGAAATCGGACCAAAAATAATCATTTTGTGGTAATTTTACTGTGTCTGCTAAACCATGTCTCATTGTTTTTATACCATTCCAATATGGCGTCGCTCTTTACGTATTTAAGGACAACAGTAAAAAACCTGCGTGTCATCTACAGTGATATTATCCTCTATGGAAAAAAACAATGTTTCAGACCACAAACAGTTACTTCAAAAAATATTTTCTTAAAAGAGTTTGTAAAATTAATTTCTGTGAGTTTAAAAATGTTCATTTAGTCATTAATGTATGTTTAGGTCGACCCAGCATTAGCATTAGCCGTCCTATAGGAAATTCTATTAACTGTTAGTATCAAGCTAGCGGACTTTAGCTTAATGTGCCAAATCCATTTATATTTTCTATTAATCAATTCGCGATCTACTAATCTTAAATTGTTCAAATATATTAAATTAAACCAGCCCTAATGATTTAACAGAAATAGTATATTAAAAAAAATATACACATTTATTTTCTTTGCAACTCCCTTCTGTAAAGCCACTAAACATTGTTGTGCAGCATAAAATATGTGGTTTAAGAACATAAAAGAGCAATCGGAGAAAAATTTGCTAATGTTTTGATTTCAAATTTGTGTAAAAAAGAAGAGGAATAGTGCAGTACAGTAGAGTTGGTGTAACGTCAGCAGGGATGTTCTACAAACACCTCAGCCATAAATATTCTCTAAGTAACTTTTAAAAGTTAGTGCCTCTATCATTTTATTCCTCCGCCAGAGATCCACGATGGAGAGGCCCCGGAGCCTCAGGTTGCAGACTCCTGCTCTAGTCATTAGAAAGGTGCGAGTACTGGCTCCTTACTGACCGCAGGCGAATGCCTAATGCAGAGTATGAGTCGAATATCCACACAAACTACACTCTGATTGTTTCATTTCCTCATTTCTAACAGTCATTATGTCAGTTTTGTTAAAGTTCCCCAATGTACAGACTGTAATATACATACCTCTTTTGAGACAGCCTTCTATCATCACAGTTTAGGATAAGCCAGCTGTTGGTTTCAAACCAAAGTCTCCAGAAGATGACAGGAACGACAGAAACTCTGCTTAATGAAAGCCATTGATGAGCATGCAGGCAGAGGCAGCAGCTGCAGCAGAGCTCTCCTGCAAACAGACAGCTGCAGAGGAGGCAGCAGGTCATTAATGCGCCTCACATCAGGGAGACCTTCAGTCTGGGTTTCTGCTGTGCAGCCACTGCCTCGGCACTTCCTTCAGCACAAATGCACACCCAGGAGTAAACACACATCTTTAGAAAAGTCTTAAAAAACAAGAATGTAGAGATTGTAGGTTCAAACCTTTCACATACACCAGCAGCAGGTCTTTTGTTAAAATTAAGCCAGAATTATTCAATTTATGGAGATGGTGACGAAGATAATTGGTTACGCAGTTTTCAAAAACATCTTTTTTAATCAACTTGACCTTAAATAAGCGGCAGAATGACTGTCCCAACAACAGCTCAATGGCTTTAGCGGGGATGGAATTGATGGAAAATATTTGCAGATTACAAGAAAGCTAGAAGTTTAATCTATAAAACAAAACAAAAGATACATATTCTTGTTTATTTTTTCCAACATTGATTCTACCAAAGTAAAAACCTCACACTCAGCAGAGGTGAAACCTCTTCATCGCCTGTTTACCGTGATGAAGACTCCAGAACGACCACAGCCGACCACTTTGTGATGATGGGACCAGCAGAGGTTTCATTTTTAGAGCTAAAAAGTGTGAGCCAGAATCCTGATGATCCTGAACAGTGGTGAAATCGCAACATTCTGCTTAATCACTGTACACAAACACAAACGTAGAAAACCAAAACGCAGCATAAAATCATGTCACAAAAAAGAAGACTTGGCACGAGATTATGACTGGGTCCAAATTCTCTCCCTATTCCAATAACGACTGAAAAACACACTGAGGAACTGTCTAGTGCCCCGTATTTGAAAAACAATTTAGTCACAAATAGTTTTTTTTTTTAATGGCAAATATAAATAGCTAAAAATTCAAGCATTTTACACATTTATGAAATTGATTCATACAAAAATTGTGTGTGTGTGTGTATATATATACATACACACACACACACATTTATATATATATATACAATTATTCTTATACGTACATTTTTTATTTCATTTTTATACCTAAACATTTATAAACTATGTAAAAAAATATAAATGCAGTTGTTTTAAATGATAAATACAGTATTTCCTCCTTATCTGCGGGGTTTAGGGACAGGAGACTTCTACAAATACCCCAATTTTGCGAATATGCAGACCCCCTGTCCCCGTCTCACCCCCACGGCCAATGAATGTCTGTTACCGATCCATACTCACCAAAACCACTGCTGATCATGCTTTGTAAACATTTAGTAAAGATTGGAGTATTGCTCAACATAAATTCAGAACAGCAATGTCTCTTCTTCCTTCATCAAATAAATGTGAAGGGGCATCGTCTTCCAGAGGATGCCGGTTTCATACATACTAAACACCTACCTTGGGTTTTTTTTTTTAATTCAGTGATTATCTTCTTCAGCATATCAGGATTTTTTTCTGCTGCTTCTGAGTTAGCTGATTCCATTTCTCCAAAGTCTTTGTGACAAACTGTAAGAGTCACAACACAAAGAAAAAAAAAAAAACTCTGTGAATTTGTTAAACCTGAAGAAAGAAACACGGATAAGTGGGGGGACACAATAGTTAAAACAGAATGCATTGTGGTCTATATTCAGCAACCATATAGGTTTTGTGTTTTTTTTGCAGACATTTCTGGGAAATTTCTAGGACACTAGATTTTAACAATGTGGTTTCGGACTGCTCCACAAAATCAAGAACGCACTATCTAGTGTGTAGTAAACAAAAATTAAAAAAAAACATATATATATAGATATGAATATAAAACAATATAGTATTCAAACACAACCTGTGAGAGTATTTTCAGGAAATTAAGACACATCCAGTGTTTTTTAGGTCTGAGTTGAAATCTGCTTTTTTAAGATGTGGTGTTTTAAAGTTGATCACAGAAGAACTTTGTGAACAAGTGGTGAAATCAGGATTTTTTTTGTGCATATTTTGAGTAAAAGAGTTACTGCCTGGGAGCAAATCTGCACCTTAAGGACATCGGAGGACTTCCATGGCTCGCCTTGGAGTGAAAGATTCACTATTTGTCAGAAACTGCAGTGAAAGGCGGCGATCGGCGATGTCCACGTTGAAGCTGGGTGTCAGCCTGCATGTCTGCGGGCAAAAGGACAGCGAGCCCGTCTGTGATTTCCATAAAATGAAGCTCTGTCACAAAGCTGCTGCAGAGGCGTCCATTAGCATTCGCGTGCATGCATCCAGCCTGTGAGACCACACATGCACCACTCCCACAGCGCAGACTAATGCATAATTCATGCTAATGTGGCCATGATTTATACTTCTGAGGGGGCCTCTGACAATATCTAATACAGCAGACAGACTCACTGACCAGTCTGCATGTAAACAAATGATCAGGCTGTCATGGGTGGAGTGATGCTGCAGGCGCCCCGTTATCTGAGAGATGTCGGATGAAGGAGATTATTTGGTTCAGAGGTAATTGCATTGAAGTCACAAAAGACATTGCTGCAAACATTTGTTCAAATAGTTGATGGAGGGGGGGCATATTTTTAGAGTTTCTCAGCATTTATATTTATATTTTGGTAAATCATTTCTCCTGAGGGGCAAGAGAAATAGTTTCCCCTCACTGGTTCGTGAACGGGCTGCACGGTGGCGCAGTGGTTAGCGCTCTTGCCTCACAGCGAGAAGGCCCCGGTTCGACTCCCGGCTGGGACCCTTCTGTGTGGAGTTTGCATGTTCTCCCCGTGCATGCGTGGGTTTTCACCGGGGACTCCGGCTTCCTCCCACCATCCAAAAACATGCTTCATAGGTTCATTGGTGACTCTAAATTGTCCCTAGGTGTGAATGTGAGGGTGAATGTGTGTGTGATTGAGGTCCTGCGACAGACTGGCGACCTGTCCAGGGTGAACCCCGCCTTCGCCCATCAGTAGACGGGATAGGCTCCGGCACCCCCGCGACCTCGAAAGGGAAAAAGCGGACAAGAAGGTAGATGGATGGATGAATGGTTCGTGAACTCAAATCTGTTGAGCTGTTAAAGGTGTTTCTTAACTCTCAGTTCACTCAGTGCCCACAAGGGGCAGTGTTCAAGCAACTCATGACTAATCACAAAACAGGATTTGGAGAAATTTCAATTTAGCTCAGAAAACCGTAAAACGATAGCGATAACGAAAGTAGGATGTGTAGCTTAGCCACCAGAACTTTCTGCCAGACGAGCTATTAGACCTGTGTGAGGCTGTAGCCTCTAGCACATCTACTGATAATATCGTCCACAATTTTGTCTTTTAGCTGCTTCTGTCTTTAATCCGTGCAGTACAACTTAGAAAATTATCCTGGCAAAATTGTGGTTCACAAAACCACTTGTCAGCTTTTTGACTCTCGCGCCACTTTTTTTCCTTCAGAATATACCGGAATTACGTTTATCATGTTAATGGTTAAAAAAGTCACAGTATGTTTAAGAGTTTGTGTTTAAGCTTCACTTGCGACGCCTCTTTGACGTATCTGAACGATCTTTATCAAAGAGCCTTTTCCAGTGACATAAAGATCAGAACAATCGACTGAATTCAAGAATTTTAGTCACACATCTCCAGAAAGACCAGACGATCCTTGTTTTTGTTTGGATAGAAATACAGCTATGATGAATATCGCTCTCAGAAATATCGCTATGATGAATATCTCAATGAAACTCAGCTCAGGTTAGATAACCGGCAGTAGTCCTAAAAAATAACTAAATACCAAGTTGATCACCAAAATGCTGCTCTCTACTCAAATTACATTTTTCACATTAAATTTTTTTCTTGCCTTTTCATGAAAAAATAATGTTTTTCTTTCTGAATAATAAATTCCATCAATGAAAATGTCACTTTGCTTCAGTTTCAACAGCAATCAATAAGAGAAGAACAACCAATAAAGTCGAAAAAGTTTTTTCTCAATGAAAATAGTGAAGTTGAGCCTTCTAAGGTTTTGTGGCAGTGGCAGTAACACCCCGCCCCTGTCTCTCTGGACAGTCAAACTGTCCAGAGAGAACCGGACGTCAGTAGGGTTGCCCTTCGTTCTATTCTATCCATAAGTTTGAGGGCGGGGATTTCTGGGTGGAGCCAAAGGGCAGCAGCGTCTGTCGACATGCTCGTCTGTGCTTCACGCCACTGTGACCTGCAGCTCTCCCTGCAGCAGGCGGGATGAGAGGCAGCCCCTTCAGCATCAGAGGCTGAGCTTAAATCCACATCACTCGTGTGGATCTCCCTCTCAGAGTGTGCTTTAGTAATATTTTCACCCTCCCCACAGACGTTCACTTTAGAACAGTAAACTTTGCTAAAGGCAACACTTCCTGTGATCCTGAACTGTAGAGTTCTTTCTGTGCTGAAAGAAAAGCTCTACTTTGGAGCCTCAGATTCCATCTGCAGGTTCTGTCTCTTTGGATCAAACCCAGCAGCGACGGCCCGGTGATGACTCGTGTCCTCAGAGTGGATCTCCACTCCGTCGACAGTGTAAGGGGGGGGTTACAAATGACTGTTATTAGAGGGGAGAGCTGGCTTTAGAGGACAGATTAGTGGTAATGCCGGATCACTTCAGCGTGCGGCTCTGAGACTCTTGCAGGACTTTAGCAGGAAAATGAAAGTGCAGCGTAATTACCTGAACCGCCTCGCAGGCCAGAATTATTCCACAGCGCAGCGGAGAGCTTAGTGTTTTATCTCACTAATGACTATAATCAATCATTTATCATACACAGCATTAAAGACTGCAGATGGTTTAAGACGCTTTAGCCACCAGGAACAATTGACTGGGAGCTGATACGGGGAAACCTGAGGAACGGTCCTTCCTGCATAACTTTCAGTTAACGCACACTGGACAGGCTTAATAGGTAATGCATACTGGATGCTTTTGCTGGAATCAATTCTTTGCCCTTTTTTCATTTCGAGGAATCGAAAATCCTCACTGCAATTTCTTGGGGGTGAGGAGGTTGAGGCTCTTGTAACGCTCCATTGTGGTTCTCAAATAAAAAAAAAATAAAGTTCTAATTTTAAACAAGAACTAAAGTAAAAATAATTAAAGTGAAAGAGTAAACTCAAACTTCATTCTATCCATTCACAAACAGTTGAAGGACATCACGTATCACTCTGCATTGTTCCAACAGTCCACAGTGAGCTACAACATTTTAACAGATTTGTGATTGTGATGTACCACAGAAAATCAATCACAGGTCAGTAAGCACAACCAAAATTCATGTTCAAGTGTTATTAGGCAGATTTTCCCCCTTAATAGGTTCAAGTAATCCAGTAAGTGTCACTGAGTTAGCTCTGATTTAATTTTGGTTTCCTGGAGTTATGCATTTCTGCCAGAGGTGCACTACAAACGGAAAAATAAATTGTTTTTTGCTCGTTATATTATCCTATATTGGCTGCTTTGAGGTATGTAACACAGGAAGTCTTTTACTTTGTAAGGACGTCATAAGAACCTTTGTCAAACGTTATTAACTATTTCATATTTTGAAAAAAGAGATAATTTTATTGATGTTTTTATGCTAAAAACAAAAGTTCATTCATATGTATCCTGAATAGGAAAAATAACCTAAATACAAATCAGTGTCTTATTTTTCTAAAGCAGGGGTCCCAAAACTTTTTTTGTGAGGGCCACATACCTGATATAGTCTCTGATGAGGGGGCAGGTCGGTTTGGAGGCTTAAAGAAAAAGTGAAACAATCACAGCCCCAACGTAAACATTTATGGTTTTCCAGAAAGCCACACTATAGCCAAATTTAAAATAATTTATTTCTGTGATCTTCATGGAAAAAATAATACTAAAAAATGTAAAAAAAAAAAAAATAGATAAATAGCATTACCTGCAATAGATTAATAGCTGAAGATGCTTTAATTGATAGCTAAAAACATGGAAGTTGATTGCTGAAAATGCAGAATATTAGCAAAGTTCCAAATTAGCTGAAAAAACAAATACAATCCCAAATGATTCAAAACAGCTAGCATGTAGCTGAAATATCAACTAAACTTCAAAAAAGCCTAAAGACTGAAAAAAGACAAAATTAGCCAAAACATTTTGAGGGGCCAGGCCACATGTAGAGGAGGGCCAGATCCAGCCCGCGGGCCGTAGTTGTCACAAACAGGCAGACAGCTGGTTCCACGTGCAGCAGGTTTTATTAATAGTCCACAGAATAAGCAGGGTCAGACAGGCAGAGGTCATACACGGGCATGGGATCATCCGAGGCGAGAGAGAAGAGGAGTCAGAGTCCAGGAGAGGGTCAGGGGCAGGAGGCAGGCAATCAGAGTAGCAGGGTCGAAGACAGAAGGTCAGGTCCAGGAATAAACGCTCGGAGATGCAGGCAGGGTGGCACAAACAAAACTTCACGGAGAGTGGAGTGTGGAGCCAGACTATGAGCTGAGGAGGTGATGAGGTGATGGGGAACAGCTGAGCTGATGAGTCCAGGCAGGTGGTGAGCTCAGAACTCTGGTGAGCGCTCCCTCTGGTGACTGGAGACGGTAGCAGCAGGTTGCTCCATGACAGTAGTTTTGGGACCCCTGCTCTAAAGGGTCAGCTAAGGGCTCCGGATGGGTTCTGGTCAGCAAAAAAATGGATCTTTAGGTGTTGAAGTTTGCAGACCTCTGAGTTAGAAGATTTTAAATTACAGTATTCATGTATTTGCAAATTAATCATTTTTTGTTACTAAAGAATCTATTTGCTTTTAAATAGAAATGATCAAATTAGCCCTACCTATTGATGCAAATATGCATCAAAACACTTCTGCTTCTACTTAAAGGCAAATACATCAGTACATTTTATGTGTCATCGCTAGAAATAAATGTCAAGGAGTTAAAAAGTATAGTGAGAAAAAGGGGGAAACAATGCAAAATTATCCATAAAACACTATCACAACAGTTTAACAAAATACTTTACACCTTTGATAAAAGAAAACAATTTAACGTCCCTGTCTAAACATCTTATATATGATATATATTTGATCTGATATATTTTCAAATCATTTCCACTGTTTTTTTCCTCGTGATTATTCTGGTTTTAGCCAAAATCAAAAATTCCTCTGCTCCTGATTCACAGTTTAATGTAGGAATCATTCAAATGTGATGTAGATTCGCTAACTTCAGTCTCATCCCACTTTTAAGGTGCGACAGAAAAAAAAGGCTTATACTTTTCTTGCACTTTTACTACTTTCTGACACAGTTCACTTGCTGTAAAATGTATTAGTGATATTATTTTGAGTTTGTTAATACCATACAGTGTTCCATGGATTCTCAAACAGATAAGCTCCAACAGTTATTCTGCCTCTTCTGGAGGGCGTTTCAGTTTGACCACTAGGTGGCGATCCAGCTAAAGCATTACATCTTATTCCACAAGAAGAAGAAAGTATGAGCAAAAAACAATGTTTTAGACCACAAATGGTTACTTAAAAAAAATATATTTTTTAAGGAATTCATGCCTGTGATTTTATAAACATGTTAATTTAGTCAGAAATGTACGGTTGTTTTTTGTTCACTCTGCTAGCATGAGGACTTCAGTTTAGCGGTCAGTACAGCCACCTTAGTAGAAGATGGGTTTTCAACATGAGTGACTCGAGTCAGACTGGATGAGAATCCAGTGTTTTTTCAAAATAAAACTTCATTTAGAATCAGATTATAAATAAAATGAAATTAATGTAGGTTGTATTTTTTTCCTCTGAGGTACCAACTGTTCCACAGATCGGTCCTGCTCCATGGCATAGGAGTTAGGACCCACTGCCACAGAGGTCCTCATGAGGACACTTCCAGCACTAAATGCAGTCTGATAGAAAAGGGCTAAAAGCAAATGAGCAACGGTCTGAGAAACACATCCACATTTTTTACTGTCATGTTGACATGTCTCATCACTTATTACATCTAATTTAAACATGAACTTTCAGGAGTAAACGCTCCAAAGCATTTCATTTTAATGAATGCATGTGGGATCCAGGTGACGATATGCTGCAGTTTGAAAAGCTGCAGATCACAGCTTAAATGCTCCAGCTGCTGATTACTGCGATGGCGTTTCTGCCGTGGCCTCAGGCCAGGATTACGCTCTGATTATGTACAGAGAGGCTAGTTAGTCATTTTAATTACCCTATAAAACTTCAACTGCATTTTTTCACTTAAGCTGCTGGTGTGGCATAAACATAACCAGCATGGTAAACGTAGCATAAAAAATGAAGTTCATAAAATAATAATATCTTTTAGATAAACATGGGTGTTCTAAAGTTTGAAACTCCACCTTAAGACCCTACATCAAAGACCTTCCAACAAAAAAAAAAGTGTTTTTGGTGTTTTTTCACATCATAAGTTTATTTATTTAGTCTAAAAACAACATCATCATTATTTAAAGACCACTCCGAGTTCAAATCACGTATTGATAATGTATCCTTTGATCTATTGATAACAGATCAAAAGAAGATTGGAGTGGGAACTATAATGTTGTTAAGTTTGATATTTTTTATCATAAACATATTTCTTCTGGTTCCAGGAAGAGAAATTACATTCGATATTCGAGCTTTTTTATTGGTTGAAGTTGGGAAGAAGCAGATATTTAAGCTTATGACTGCCTGCTCTACCAGTGGGAAACATTTAGAAAACACATTTTTTGAAAATATTGATTGTGTGTATTACTCCCCAAGGTACGCAGTCCCTGAAGGTAAATTAAAGAATTTTTTTTTCTTTTTACAAATATGTAATAATAATAATGAAAAAAAGAATTTTGGTTAGTAACAGATGCACACCAGATACTAACTGGTGCGTGTCAATTAATAACCAGAATATTTTTTTAAACTATCTACTTTCTAGTGTTGCACCGGTTACTAACCAGATTTGTTTTTACTAATTTAATTTTTAGAAAAACAAGTTCT
>NC_050522.1:3998695-4000058 GCF_002922805.2 Oryzias melastigma | reverse complement strand
GTTACAACACCCAAAGACGGAGGAACTGAAGAGTTCACAGAGGTTTGTCAGATCCAGGTCAGATCACACCGTTCAGCTCCTTTCTTCTGTTGAGCAGCCAGAGTTCCTCCTTCTTCAGGAGATCCGCTTCCTAAATGCTGTTTTCTAGAAAGAGGCAGCTCTTTAGGCTCCTCAGAGATCCTGTTGAGCAAAAAACTTTTTTTTTTCTCTTTTACAAATATGGTCTATCAGGACAGATGAATATAAAACAAATACCTACATTATAAAAGTAAAATAATATTACCTTTTAACAGCTTTTAAATGCACATGCAATAATCAGGTCAGTTAAGGAGGAAATTCTCCTGCCCCAGTTCTCAGGTGCTGATTTAGGTTCTTTGGTTATTTTCTTTGCTGTTTGGAGAATGTTTTCTCAGAGAGGTTGCTGATGTTGCTGCAGTCTTTGCTCCATCACGTGTGTGAGACCTATTTTCTCACCGTTTCCTCCCATTTTCTCCAAGTCTGTGTCTGTTTTTTGTCCTCTGCTCTCTTGTGCAGGAACACAAACACCTCCACACGACCTGCACACACACACACACACACATCCGGCTCTGACAGCCCTTTTGTTACCGTCTGAATCCTAACTAACAGACTTCTTCCATCCAAGCTTTAGCCGATTCACCATCAAAAGCTTTGATCTAATCAGCACTTGTGTCTCACAGCACTGTTTACGCGAAAAGATGTTCAGCTTTTCATCAAACATGAGCAGCTGATGTCTCACTGAGCTCTGGAAATGTTCTGCAAAACGATGATGCAAATTCAGATGAAACTGAGTCAATTAGAATCCATTCTAACTTGTAATCAAACTAAACTGACATCAAATGTTTCAGAAGTCTGCTACCAGCAACAACTGCTTACAGGATATGATGCTGCAACGCAAGCTGCAGCATTCACATGAAGGGAGAGGCGTTCACATGTAGACCGTGACGTTCACATGTAGACCGTGATCTTCACATGTAGACTGTGATGTTCACATGTAGACCGTGACGGTTCACATGCCAAATGTGCCGTTCACATGTAGACCGTAACGTTCACCTGTAGACCATGACGTTCACATGTAGACCATGTGGTTCACATGTAGACTATGACGTTCACATGTAGACTGTAAAATTCACATGTAGACTATGACGTTCACATGTAGACTGTAAAATTCACATGTAGACCGTGACGTTCACATGTAGACCGTGACGTTCACATGTAGACCGTGATGTTCACATGTAGACTGTGACGTTCACATGTAGACCGTGAGTATCACATGTAGACTGTGACGTTCACATGTAGACCGTGATGTTCACATGTAGACTGTGATGTTCATATGTAGACTGTG
>NC_050522.1:3996259-3998587 GCF_002922805.2 Oryzias melastigma | reverse complement strand
GTTGAATTTTTTCCATCTACAGCTGTCAGTTATCGCTCACAGACATTACACAGTCTGAAATAAAAAAATAGACTTTTTTCTTCTTTTTTGTTGACAATTTTAGTGAGTTTCTTCTCTTTAATCACAGTTTTACTGTGATGAATATCATTTGTTGTTTTCCTGAGAATGTAAAAAAGCCAGATTCATCATTGATGATTGTGGCGGGGTTCTTCTTGTAGCGAGCCAGGAAATACTCAGAAATAAGATGAGCCAGGTCTTAAATAAATAACGGGATTTTATTGTTCCCAACAAAGTTCATAACACTGTTTGGGAGAGCCTGTTGCCACCACTGCAACCATGACTGCTCTGCCCTCAAACTGAAAAGTTCTCCCCTTATAAAGGCTTAGCCCCTCCCACAGGCCAATTAACCAAACATTTCTTTAAGAGAAAATTCAGCCTTATACCTGGGGAAAAAAAACACAACCTAAAATGAAGAAATAATTAATCATGGCTTTAACAGAAACAAGTATGAATATCAAAAGCATAATGACAGAGAAAAAGGGAAAAAAACAAACAAACTTACAATTCTGACAGGTGACATCACTTCCTGTTTCCTATATGTATGATGATGTGTACAATGCTCTGGTTGAAATGTTTGTGGTGGGAAGCCTGGATGGTAAGTAACATTCTATTTAAAACTAAGTGTGCACCCTTTGAGTTAAATAAAATGTGGCTGTGGTGAAAGTGAATGATTAATGTGCCTGGATGTATGTATGTGTCTGGTGTAACTATAAACTAAATGACTGAGAAATGACAGGATAGAAGGAGGAAAAAAAAACAATTCAAGTCTACAGGCACTGTCCTGCAACCTGTGACGCTGCTTCGTCACAATGATGATGTTTTCTGTGACTCCTGAAGCATTTGTCCTGGTACAACAGACTGTGACGTTCACATGTAGACTGTGACATTCACATGTAGACTGTGATGTTCACATGTAGACCGTGATGTTCACATGCCAAATGTGACGCTCATTGGTTGTTGAGTTGTTTTATCTACAGCTGTCAGTTATCACTCACAGACATTACACAGTTTGAAATAAAAAAAATAGACTTTTTTCTTCTTTTATGTTGACAATTTCAGTGAGTTTCTTGTCTTTTATCACAGTTTTGCTGTGATGAATATCATTTGTTGTTTTCCTGAGAATGTAAAAAAGCCAGATTCATCATTGATGATGATGTTTTCTGTGACTCCTGAAGCATTTGTCCTGGTACAACAGCGAAGCCGTTCTTTCTTCTCACAGCTGCAGTTGTGAGTCTGTTCTTGGTTAGTTTCATTTCTGCTGCCGGAGCAGTTCACTGAATGCTAAACTTTCTTTCCTGCAAAACCTAAAAAGCCCTCATGTGCAACATCCAAAACTTTAAACGAGACAAAGCAAAGTCATTAGCATGTCTCACTGTGCATTTTCAGTTTGCATAGCCAGTTGTGTGTTAATGGTGCATACTGTAACAGATGTTGATACCTTATTTTAGGGGCGTATGAATAATTCATTTACATATTCACATATATAATTCACCGCCTCTAAAGCTTGTTCCTATTGACTAAATGAATTTGTCTTTGACTGGATTTGACTTTGTGCTGCTGCTGAACCAAAATCCCAGCGCTCCCTTAAGTCTCCTCACGAGACGGCCTCTAATGAAACATTGAAATATTTATGTGCTGAATGTTGTTTACCCCCTGTCTGTGTTGTACCCCAGAGGGGGGGTTAAGGGTAGGATGATGACTGTTCTCTTCCTGTAATGTCCTTTCACCGGTTAGTGAATTAATGACGGTGCAAGGACGAGCGACAGACTTCCTCCGTTCCCTCTAGTCGTCTTTGGCTCCCGATGTGGTTGTTGGGTTAAAAACATTGTCACTCTTGTTGTGTTGATTTGTGTCTTTGTTTTCTACAGCTTTTGTATAGAAAGTTTTCTGTGTGGGGATGTTCAGGCCTGAATGATGTATTCATTCTGGGGGCCTGTGCTGATCATCTGTCTGCAGCGGGCTCATCACAGGGGGGGTCGGCTGCCCCTCCTTTTAATATTCAGTGACATCATTGAATGTTCCCGTAAACTCTCGCTCACCTGGACACGCATGGAGACCCACCTGTGCACCAACACAGCACATGAAATATGCATGAGACATCAAATGCAAAAGAGGTTTTTACAAATATACACCTCATGTATAACACCTTCATAACACCTCCTTGCACGTGTCAAAGTCAAGGCCCGGGGGCCGGATCCGGCCCTCCAGGTGATTCTATCCGGCCCTCCAGATCACTTTATTTTAATGTTATTAATGACCCGATGTTAT
>NC_050522.1:3979983-3996166 GCF_002922805.2 Oryzias melastigma | reverse complement strand
CATCTGTTGGCTCAGCTGTTGGACAGGACAAGTTAAAAAAAGGAAAAAAAAAAGTTTTATATAGAGCAAAAAATTGAAAGTTATTTAAGGCTCAAGTTGATTTTTTATAATCTACATGCTTGCTGTTTTGGCTGATTTAGGCTTTTTAAAGTTGTTTAGGCTGTTTTGGAGTTTAGCTATTTTTATTGCTAGCTGTTTAGGCTAACCTATTTTTTTTAGGGTTATTTGGCAATTAGTAAATATTTTAGCTGGCTATCAACTAGAGTGATTTAAACTATCAGCCTCAGCATTTTCATCTATCAATTTCAGCATCTTCCGTGGCCAAATTCAGTTTACAGTTTCAACACTAGCATTGTTGCAGGTAATGCTATATATCTAGTTCCTAATAATGTTAAAAAGTTGCGGTTTTAAAGTTTTAAAACTTTAGTTTTAGTGTGTTCAATAAATGTTTATCCTGTTCGGCCTAAGGTGTGTTTTGGATTTTGGCCCCTTATGCGATAGAGTTTGACACCCCTGCTCAGTCAAATTTCTCCCACACACAAGGCCTTCAGCTCAGATCTGTTCACTCAGTTGCTGGACAAGACAAATTAAAAAAAAAATCTTCACTGAAATTTTTATATATGACATTGATATTAACATAATTTGACAGAATATGACATGACATAATATTATTAATATTTGTTGCATATGTGGTCGTCTCATTTTTCTTGGCGTAGATTGTTATTATTTTTTCTATTATTCTTCCTTACTCCCACATTTTACATGCTCATTTTCTAGACAACCCTCTTCCACCAACATCTCTTTCTGTCCTCTGTCCAACCTTAAGCTTATAAACAAAAGACCTTAATTTATGCTCCATGAGCCCCAGAGGTAAAGTCTCTCTGACAAAACATCACCTGTAGCGGCTTCAGCTATAGAAGCTTTACCTGCAGTGCCGTTCTTTGCTGTGCAACTTTGTTGGTGGAAAAACCTTCATTTTGTTAAAAACTAATGGAAAGGATAAAAAGTATTTGTCTAAAGAATAAAAACAAACACTAATCCTGCAGATCCGGTACAGCTTCACCTTTACCCATTTTGATACTCCAACCTTTGTCTTCATCCTGTCCAGACCGTCTGTCCAGAAGAACAGCTGAGTTGGAGGCAGATGCAGAAAGGATGGAGCTCTGCAGAAAACACCTCAAGTTCAGCTGTTTCTCTCTCAGATATGTTCTTCAGGGTTTATGACTTTGTCGTTCTGGAAACTTGCAAACCTGAACACAGGATTATGATGAAGATGTTTATGAAGCGAGTGGATAAACCTGAACAATAGAGGCATTAGCTGCTGGGGGAAAGAGGGCATAGCGGATCACTCCGCTTCTGCTAAAGCGGGTCAGCACCTCGGAGAGCGCTGCCTGGCACAGTCCTGTCAGTATAAATTCTCAGACCAAATTTATGCTAACTGGCATCCCTCCAACAAACCATGCATGCATAATTCTCAGCAGTCCATGTGTATGTGTTGCATGTTGTATAACGGATCCACTCCGGGCTTCTTAAACACTGTTTTATGCTGAATAAAAGTCCTTAGGTCCTGGAATTTCACGCAGCAGCAAAGACTGAGAATGTAATATTTGGAGGCTGGCCAAGGTGCAGGCTTTCTGATATTTATGCTGTTGTTTACGCCGTGAAGGCAGCTGACATGAGAGCGCTGACCCTGTGCCAACCTGAAACTTAATTACCATGTAATGAGGCTGATTTCTGCTCAGCCACAACAACAGAAAAGATGAAAGATGCATTTTTCACTGCCAATCTGCACATTTTACTGCAAACTGGAATTCAGGTCAAACACTGAGGGTGGTGTCAGCCCAATTAGCACAATTCCCCTTCTTACACCATTTAATGCTGTGAATGTGGTCAAACACTAAACAGTCTATTATCTACTTACAAATGCTAGATAATAGATGGAGGGATGGAATCTCCACTACGATTTCAGATAAAAAGTATATTCATTAAAGGTTTTATACAGGTTTTAGCTATAAGCAAGCTCAAAAGATGAGCTGATTCAATTAATTAGTTTGAATATTTATATATTAGCTGCGTATTTAGTAAATATGACACAAAAATAACCAACATTACATTCATGCTGAAAAGTTCGATTTGAAATTGTGAAATAGATACCATGCTGAAGTTTTCTTGTTTTCATTTTGTTTAAATCAGAAATGTAACTCAAAGTAATTATTTCAGTTTTATTATTTTAAATACATTTTGTCTTTTGGTCACTTACCGTTTATTTAGTTTATTTTATTTTATTATTAATAATATTTCATCTTAACTGCCATTTTTTCTTAAAGTGATATGAGTTTGAAAATGAGTTCTTCATTATTATAGACAGTATTAGAAAACAACTGCTAGAAAGATCACTATATCTAACACACGTGTCAAAGTCAAGGCTCAGAGGCCGGATCCAGATCATTTTATGTTATTGTTATTAATGGCCCGATGTTATCTTGTCTTAGACATTTTATGAGTGACCTTTTTATACAGTTAGAAGCCAAAAGATGTCTTTGTTTCTTGAGGGGCATTCGGAACATTTTGATTTCGTTAGAACATTTTGTCCATTTTTAGATCTGAAACCTTACGTCTTTATCTTAAGTTCCTGATTAGAGTTTGTTTGTGCTACTTTACAAAAGGTGATGTATGGGGTCAAATCAGGATCAGCTTAAAGTGAACGAAGAAAACTTGCAAACTTGAAATAAATCCTCAAAAGTTTAAAAAAAATACTGAAAACATGAAAAAAAATACTATAAATGTAAAAGTTACCAATTGAGAAAATAATGTATCCATAAGTAACAGCTGCTGCTACTAATGGCGTCACATAACCAAATATGATGTTAAATGTTGAGATTTGTGTATCACTGGTGCGAGTACTGGTGTGAGAAACATGGGTTATCTGAAGAAGATTCATTGAGCAAGAAACAAACACATCTTGTGACTTCTAACTGTGTACGAAGGTTGCTCATTAAATGTCAAGAAGGAAAACAAAGAAGGAAATAAATAATTTCCATCACACTTGTATTTCCTTTGTATCAAAAATAGTGACTTAAAATAGCAAACATTTCAAAAACATGTTGTCTGTTAGTCATCTTCAAGTCAGGTCCATGTCTGCATCTCTTTTCTCTTCCACTGCCTGCATACACTTCTTCCTAAAAAGCAGACACTGGTTTATTCAGAAGAATAAACAAATGTAGAGATAAATACCTCTTTAGTAATAGTTCATCTGTCTGTACACAATGAGTCTGAGCAGCAAGTCTTAGCCAGTAAAATTCAGCTAAAAAGTTTCTCCTGATGTTTTCTGGCCGTTGAATGAGACTGAAGGCTACAGCAGTCTCAAAGAAAGGACATAAAAAGAGCTCTGACAGAAGCAACAGGGTGATAAAGAAAGAAGGTTCATGCACAGAGCATGCAGGATGCTCCCATCATAATGAAACACGACTGCGTCAGACCAGCAGATGTGGAGTTCTCTTTGAAGACTTGCAGAGAACCCAGAGAGCGAGTGGGCTTGTTGGCTCCCACATGGTGACATTAATGTTTCCAGACACCTTGCAGGTCCCAAAGTGGATATTGCAGTAACAGATCAATCAGGTCTGGCTGAGTAGACAAGCTCCACACGCCTCCATTGTGATACCATTATCTTCCATTTAGGAAGGAAAAGTCATATTGATTGTTGCCATTATGTCACAGCAAATCTGTCTGCTTTCTGCTCTTTCCAAGTTTTCTCTTTGCTGGAGTAAAAGCTGAACGCAGAGAGAAGCAGAAAGAGCTTTTAAGCAGATAAACGAAGGAATCAATGAGACAAAGAGGCTGTTCCAGCCTTAATGACTTTCAGGACAAACCACTCCTAGTTCACTGATGCTCTGAGTGGCTTTATTCATGAAAAAGTCAAACATCTGCTGAGAGCTGTGGATTGTTTTGAACATTTCTATTGAGCGTTTCCACTCCGTAGGTGTTTTCACCGGCAGAAAGAGTGGCTTCTGCTGACTGGACCTGGCCTAGAAAAGGAATGGAGGTGGGGGGCTGGGGGGGACTTGCATTGGATTGCATAATCCGGATCAGCAGCAAAAACACATCCATCAGAGAGGGAAAATTCAGAAACATTTTTGATGAGAGCTGTAAGTGGCTATCACATGTTTTACAGAAGACAGGAGCATCTTTCAAGTTTTTCTGATTTTTCATGATCAGTGCACAACTCCAAGATTAAAAAGAAAGACTACTAAATATAGATTTTAAATCAAAAACCAATGTACAAAAAAACCCCCATTTTTTTAAGTACAATTGTAACACGGTGGACTGTAGTTTTTATGATTTAATCTTTTGGCATTTGAAATTCCAGAGAGTCCTGAACACACCACCTCATTTCTGCCTGTTTGGGGACATTTGTGCAGTGGGGGGCGTGGCCAATAGAAGACCTGATAAAGAACAGTGGAATACACAAACAAGACAGGCCTGGAGCACGGCTGGGGAAGCCAGCGCCGGGCCCTGAAGGAGTACAGCGAGAGAAGCTAGCGTCAGGGCCCTGGAGGAGTGTGGCGAGGGGAGCCAGCGCCGGACAAGGGTGGAGGGCTGAGAGAAGCCAGCACCGGGCCTCGGAGGAGCACGGCTGGGGAAGCCAGCGTTGGGCTATAGAGGAGTGTGACTGGAAAAACCAGCACCGTTCCCTGGAGGAGCGTGGCGAGGGGGGCCAGCGCCGGGCCCTGAAGGGGTATAGCGAGAGAAGCCAGCGCCGGGCCCTGAAGGAGTACAGCGAGAGAAGCCAGCGTTAGGGCCCTGAAGGAGCGTGGCGAGGGGAGCCAGCGCCGGGCCCTGGAGGAGCGTGATGAGAGAGGTCAGCGTCTGGCAATGGAGGAACGTGGCTGAGGAAGCACACGTCCGGCCCTGGTGGAGTGTGGTCGAGAGAAGCCAGTGCCGGGTTCTGGAGGAGCGTGGCGATAGGCTGAAAGTAACAGACCCCCATCGGACAACTGCCCACCGAGTCGAGCAGCTCGGGGTGACGCGGTGCCAATACTGGTAGGGCGGCTGGGCCTGGAGCCAGACAGTAGGGGGAAGCAACGTTGGAACGCAGAGGGGTGTGGTTGTGACCCGTCCCATTTCAAGCTAAGAACCGCTCTGTTGCTTTTTATCTTGTTTTACCCACCCAGGAGGGGTTGTTTTCAGTCGCCAGTGCTGAGTTTTTAGGTTCCATGTCTTTATTCATTATTTTATTATTGTGGGTTGTTTTTTTAGCAGCCTGGTATTTTATCCAAAACTCCTGGGATATTTTATCTCGGTTTGACAGTCTCCTGGCTCCAACAAAATGTACCCAGGTACCCCCATTAGATTCAATATACTCGTTTTAACTCTCCTCTGAACTATTGTTCCAGGTTTCTAGTCTCCATACCTCCAAATCAAAGAACCTGAAGGTCTTTCACACAATGTTATAAGGCATAAATACAAAATATCATTTTATTAGTTTGATTAAACAAATGTGTTTTTATTTCAATATTTTGTTGTTAATATTAATTTCCGTTATAGATTTTGCATTTGTTCTTGGATTTCCCTTTGTTCATCTTTTGATTGACACAAATTTGCTCCTCAAACTTCTATGGGACTTTATTTTGAAAGTCCTCCAGTTGTGTGGGAACACAGATGCTTGATCTCTGCAAACGGTTCCTGCTGCACTGAGAGAGTATTCCAGCTGGAAAGTGAAAATTAAAATTATGCTAACTCTAACAGGAATGTGTTCTATGCATATTTGGTTAGTGGAGAGCATTCTGTTGAAGGTGCCGCTGAGTTGTGATAAAAGCCGAGAAGATGCTTCGTCTGATCAAACCGCTGAGCCCCAATCTGTCAGTTCCTTCAGGAATGGTTTGACAGAGGATTTGTTTTGTCTTCATAATCTGTCTAAAACGGAGACAGACAAACAGGGAGGGACCGCACCCCCCCAGTCTGTAAACATCATGTTTTGCACTGATAAACACAGTGTTTGGGATGGAGTTTGGAAAGTTTTGGGGGTCTCATTATTATTCCAGTAAAACATATTTCATGCATGAAACGCCTATCACCCAGTGAAAAATTCCCCACCAGGACTCATTCCATAAGTATTACCGAGCTGGTGTTGTCTGGCCTCAGGATTTAAGTCCACATCAGGTTATTGGTCCCAGCTTTACCTGGATTTGGTCAGTTAGTCGCTCCAAGTTCATCATTCAATCAGACATGAAAACGAGCAGCTCCACCTGACCATAGTGTGGCTTCAGGTTGGTAGTAAATAGTCAGATTTTGGAGGTGAACTTGGTGAGTTTCAAATAGGGCTGGGAATCTCAGCATATCTCGTGATACAATGCGAGTCACGACACATGCCTACAATATCGATAATATCTCGATATGGCAAACATCATATTACCTTGGTAATCTATGATATATACTATTTTTGAAACAAATATATCTTTTTATTTTCTTCAAAACTGTCTTTTAGAATAAATGAAAACACATCATGTTAATTTAATGCCCTTTCCAACATTAAAAAAAAAATCAATAAATACTAACGAGCCTTCACAATAATTACATACATTTAAGGTAACTAATATATAAAGCTTCAGTTAAGAAACAAAATGCAAAGTATATCAAATGGGCTTCTCAATTCAAAGAGCAAAAAATGTGGAAATAAAAATTCATAAAGCTGCATTTTAATTAATTTTATGTCAATTAATTTATTATTATTGAGACACAATATTAATGTTCAGCCTGTTAATAATATATGACCATAGGTTTTTAAAGTGCTGTTATCCATATTCACTTTCCCCTCCTTTTTTTTCATTTCTTGCACTTTGATAAACAACACTCTACCAATGTGCTTCATGTGTGTATTACTAGCATACACACCTGTTGGATCAATGACGCCGCTACACTTGGACGCTCAGACGCTGTGCGACTCTCCGCTAGAGTCTGATGTATTTATTGTGGTGTTTGGACAGGTCACTGCTGTCACCGCTCTTACAATCCATGTTTTTGTCACATTAGAAACAGCGTCTGCATCTACTTTAAAAACAAATACAAACACAGCTTGGAGTTGTTTGCTCGCAGCCGCTCTGTCATCCGCGTGTTTTCCTCTGTCGGCGGAGCAGGTGGAGAGAGCGCGCAAGGAGCCCCTCCCCACTGCATGCAGAAAATCAGCAAAGCGCACTCCGTGTTTGCCCTGTACCTGCGCAACTATGTTTTCAGGCTAAAAACGTATTGGTCTAGTAAAAAAGGATCGGGGTTTTGCGACGGCATCCTTTCATGTAACTGTCGTGCTCACGCGAAGCGCCCCCGGGGGGACTTTTTTGGCATTATTTTATGAAACCAATACAGGTAAAAAGAGGACCGGTAATCGTTCGTGAGTTGATACCGATATTTTGTTGTTTCATTGTGTCATCAGAGAACACAATCTCACTCTCAACTCATCTCATATGACGTTTGGTTCACTCCATGTCACTTTAAAATCAAGGGTCCACAACCCTTGGTACCGGTTGCAGGACCTCTCACAGACTGGTCCTCAAGACTTAGCTGGTACCGGTACCCAAACCAAGTATTGGTACCCCAACTGGACGCGGTACCAGACGAGTTAGGGTGCAGCAGTGGGATTAATCTGACTATTTTTTTTTTTGATTGATTTACAGTACTAATAAAACATAAAAAGTACATTATGTGGGCCCTAAAAACAGGACATTTAAAGGAATCTGTTGCCATATAAAAATCCAGTTGTCATTTAAAAAAGAAGATCAAGATACATAAATAATGCTTGTAACAAGGCAAGGCAAGTTTATTTGTATAGCACATTTTATGTACCGAGACAATTCAAAGTGCTTTACATAAAACATTAAAAGAAACAATCAAAAGAAATAGTAAAAATGTGATCATTAAAATAAAATTAAAAGAAAGTAAAAAGATTTTAATTTAAAAAAAGCATAGATAAACAGTGCGGACGTAAACTCTTGAATCCATATTAATCAAATGCAACTGAGAACAGGTGAGTCTTTAACCTGGATTTAAATACACTGAGTGTTTCAGCAGATCTAAGGTTTTCTGGAAGTCTGTTCCAGATCTGTGGAGCATAGAAGCTGAATGCAGCTTCTCCATGTTTAGTTCTGACTCTAGGAACTGATAAAAGACCGGATCCTGATGACCGGAGAGGTCTGGCTGGTACATACTGGGTCAGGAGGTCAGTCATGTATTTTGGTGCTAAACCATTCAAAGCTTTATAAACCAGTAACAGAACTTTAAAGTCTATCCTCTGACAGACAGGTAACCAGTGTAAAGACCTCAGAACTGGACTGATGTGGTCTACTTTCTTGGTCCTTGTGAGAACCCGAGCAGCAGAGTTCTGAATAAGCTGCAGTTTCCTGATGGATTTTTTTGGTAGTCCTGTAAAAACACTGTTACAGTAATCAAGTCGACTAAAGATGAAAGCATGCACTAGTTTCTCCAGGTCCTGCTTAGACATCAGATCTTTAATCCTTGAGATATTTTTGAGATGATAATAGGCTGATTTAGTGACTGCCTTAATGTGTTTATCAAAATTTAGGTCTGTGTCTATCACTACACCCAAGTTTCTGGCCTGGTTGGTAGTTTTTAGTTGAATAGATTGAAGCTCTGTAGTGACGTCCAACCTTTTTTCTTTAGCCCCAAAGACAATAACCTCAGTTTTGTTTTTGTTTAATTGAAGTAAGTTGTGACACATCCAGTCATTAATGTCCTCAATGCATTTACCAAGAGCCTGTACAGGGCCTCGGTCTCCTGGTGTCAGTCTAATATATATCTGTGTGTCATCTGCATAGCTATGGTAACTAATGTTGTTGTTCTTTATAACCTGGGCCAGTGGGAGCATGTAGATGTTAAATAGAAGTGGTCCCAGGATGGAGCCAAAGGTTAAAACAAGAAAACTAACTATTAAAGAAAACACTAAATAACCGCATAATTGTGAATGAAATTTAAAAATCCACTGTTGCACAAGTCAAGGAGTCTATAAGAAGGAGTCCAGATTAATTTTTAACATTTCCGAACCCTGTTAAAAATGTTTATTGCAGAGGGGTAAAAACTTGGTCAGACAGAGAAAATTTTGTTTCTTCTCATTCATTTTTAATAACATCAAAGGGAGCTTTTGTATATTTCACAAAAATTCAGACCAATAAGGAAAAGCATCCATTATATAAAATATGCCTGTCGTGGGTAGTGTATGTCACCACACTGGTGTTAATACATTTATTTTTTAAACAGCTTCATAAACAGTGCATTTCCTTCCAGAGTCAGTAATATCTCCTTTGTCTTGGCATGGGTCTGAGTCCTCACAAACTAATGTCAAATGTGCTTTTGTTTGGTCATTTCACAGTTTTCTCTGTTTGCATGCAACCGAGACAAACTGCTAACAAAAGCCTGATGGCCGGTGCCATCCGTCTCTGCAGGCGTTTGGCAGCGTTGCTTGATTTAAATGGGTGCTAAGCTGTGGCAGAGGACAAGGGAGAGGTGACTGTAAGCCCAGCACTGCAGGGACGGGGGGGTAAAACTCTACTGCAGAGCAGACAGATCACAGATGCACTCGATATTCTGCTATGTTCCACCCAAACTGTCTGATCAGAGGTAGAACCCACGGAGGGAAGGAATCGGGTTTTATCGTTTGTCCAGGATTAAATGTAGTCGTTCTCGTTGTACTCTTGTCTTCAGGCTCCTGCGGATGCTGTTCAAGAAGCTGTTATAAAACAGAACTATTTTTAAGCTTGTAAAAACCCAAACCACTCAGTCCTCTGGTCATCTGTATACACTGTTATCAGTGCAACGTATACAGCATTAGGGCTAGGCACAAGCTAACACATTACTGTAATAATTATAAACAAAGTCATAATTATTTTAATAAATAAAATAATGTGTCAAGATGGGTATTGACCCTCTGATCAAGGCTTAGTCGCCCTACCGCTGCACCACAGCCACCCCGATTTAAACTAGCTTCAGCTATTAAACATTAAACAACAGAACTGTCTTTCAATGTTGTGTTGTTCTTTTATGTGTTACCTGGTTGTTGCAGGTAAAAGTGGAGGGAGGTTGGATCATACTTTATGCGGCTTCTACAAACACACTAAATAACAACATGCAAATTATGAAACTTCCCATCAACCCGTCTGACCAATCCTTGGCATCCTGGCTCCTCAAGGCATTCTGGGAAGTGCAGTCATATCACATCAACAACATATTTGTTTGGCTCATTTGGGACAAGAGGTACGTTTTATAAAACCCAATGTACTGTGAAAGACTTTGCTTAAATACAAATAGTCATAAAAATAGAGAATGTACAAATTGTAGGTTTAGATCGTTGATCCAGCCTTTGACGTTGTTTCTATGGCAGAACCCAGCGGTACAGTCAGAGCTTGAATAAAAATAGGCCTTCATTCTCACTGCTGTTGTTGAAGGTGATTTAGAGTCAAATACATAGATTTCAGTCTGACAGAATATGCTTCACTTATATTTATCCTTTTTAATAAATTAACAATTTCATCATTTAAATGTTTAACATTTGTATAACATAAATATACTGTATGTAGACGATTGTTAAATGCTCATATCTGGTGCTAAACTTATATTTGTTCAATTCTGATTGTGTTGTGGATAACAATATAGTCCATTTTTTTAGCAAATTACATTTTAAAGTAGACTGCAATCTAATACTTTTAGAATTAGTAGTTTCAGTATTAGCACTAGTATTAGCATTCTTATTAGCATTAGTATCAGCATTAGTGTTAGCATTAGCGTTAATATTAGTATTAATACCAGCATTTTGTTTAAAACTATTAGTATTAGTGTTAGTATCAGCATCAGAATTAATTTTAGCGCTTTGTATTCGAATTAGTGTTAGCCTTAGTATTAACATTAGTATTAGCGTTAGTATAAGTGCTATTAGTGTTAGTATTTGTATCAGTATTAATATTGGTGTTTTATTGTTTTTTTTCCAAATCACATTTTATTGACATTTCTGATTAATTTTACAAAACACAAGACAAATGAATAACAATAAAAATAAAAAGACAAATAAAAAAAAAGACAAATTAAAAAAAATCACAGGTTGTGTCCAGGCTGGAACAACAAAATATATATTAACATATACATTTTGTAAGCAAATAAATGTGACACAAGCATCTACCTATGCAGTTCTGCTACATACAATCATATTGACAAAAAGAGAGAAAAAAAGAAAAAAAAATGATCAGTAGGGAAATAGAAAAGGTAAACTCTGCATATAGTTCACGCAGTCATATTATAAATCCGCCATTCTAGAGAGCCTGAACCCATTTGAATTGTGGCAACCAGATCACTGGTAGATATTCTAATAAAGGTCGCCACAGCTCCACATAGATGTCTTCATTGCCCTTTAACCTTGCACTCAACCTTTCCATTGGGAGAAGCCTAAAAAATTATTTATACCACTGAGTTACAGTTGGAGGTTTGGGTTTAATCCAGTTAAACAAAATGCATTTCGTGCATTTTTTGCATAACAATTTGTTCCTGTCAGGTATTTTGTGCAAAGGTGGTAACCCCAGAAAAAAGTGCCCCGGATCTTTAGTTATTTTACATCTCAGAATGGATTGAATTTTTCTAATGATACACTGCCAGAATTTCGATATTTTAGGACAGGACCAAAAACAATGCAAGTATGTCCCCGGTGAGGAGTTGCACTTCAGACACAGTGCTGATCTGTGTGGGTCTAGTTTATTTAAGAAGTGTGGCGTCCTGTCTTGTCTGTGTAAAATCTTGTACTATAACTCTTTGTATCTGTTGCTGATGAATAGGGAATGAGTGGATTGTATACATTCTCTCCAGCTAGAGTCATCATCATTTATTTGTAGTTCATCTTCCCAGCGCTGGATGAGTTTCCTAATATCGTGTTTGTGATAGTCAGTGTTTTAGTGTTAATTTAAATAGCCTTTTATTTAATTAGTTTTTTAAATAGCCTAAATTAATATTAGCCTTACTATTAGCATTAGTATTAGTGTTGGTATTATCAGTAATATCAGCATTTTGTGTGAGCTATTAGTGTTAGTATTTGCATCAACATTATTATTAGTGTTTTAGTTTTAATTTAATCAGCCTTTTATTTAATTAGTCTTTTAAATAGCCTAAATCAATGTTAGCCCTACAGTTAGCCTTAGTATTAGCATTAGTATTAATGTTAGCATGAGTATGAGCGTTAGTATTACCACTAACATTAGCATTTTGTATTAGTAGAAGCGTTAGTATTTCCATTAGTATTGGTGTTAGAATTAGTATTAGTGTTAGTATCAGCACTAGTATTAGCACTAATATTAGCCTTTTGTGTTAATATTAGCATTAGTGTTAGCATTAGTATCAGCATTCGTGTTAGTGTTAGTGTTAGTATTAGTATTAGTACTACTATTAGTGCTTTTTTAATCAGCATTAGTATTAATATTAGTGTTACTACAAGTCGGAGCTCATACGTTCCTAAACAACTTGTTTTGATTCCAACATGCATCTATTTTTTACTACACTGAATCTTTGATAGATATCTGTTGATGAAAAAGAGAACAAAGAAGGCGATAAAGTTTAGAAACTTTAAATGAAACATCAATCTAAATGTTCCGCTCTGCAGGAAAATGAGCAGAAATGAGTCAAACCAAATTAACACCGTGTCATTTCTTGTTTATTCAAATTTCCCATTCCAGTCAATGAATATGTATGTGCACTCATTCATGATCAAGCTAGTAAAACAAAGCATTTACATAATTCTTGGACATATCCGTTTGATTTTGCACTTATTAACAAGGGAGGGAGAGCAAATCAAATAAAGCATGATCACATGCGTGCAGCCAGCAAAACAAAGAGAAACCCCCTGCAGACATGGAAGGCAAGCATGCAGGCAGGAATAAATCAGAGCTCCAGCCAAGCAGATGAGGTGTATTTCACACTCAAGGAGTGGCCCACTCTGGGAGCTCCGGGGATCATTAATCTCTTGAAGACAAGCACTCTGGCCCGGGGCTGGCACAGGTAGAGCCGAGCTGGCTGGGCCACGATCCCACAGCACTAATGTTCTGCTTGTATTATCAGTTGTCAGATAATGCAGAGCTGATGCCGTTGACCTAGATGGAGGTGCATGCCAGCCAGCAGCACAGAGCTTTGTGAAGAGCAGCTATTTTGGAGCTGGATGTGGGGCTGGACTCAGATAAAAATATCATCCACCTCAGCTTTCTCTGACTGTTCAGTTCACTCAGGAAAAGTTTCATTTCCAGAAAGTTTGATTTGTTTTATACCCAGAATGGCTTAGTAACAAGGTGCATGTACTCAGTTTAGGGGGCTTTATGAAACAAATTGTACCTCTGGGAGTACTTTCATTGCAGTATTCTTTAACTTTCATTAGAGTGCACCGATGATAAAACGCAGTCCTCTACTCAGCTGGACTCATTTGTTTACTGGATAAAGATGTCTGTTGTTCTCCAATCATAGTTTATTTGGACTGTAGGACCAGACTGAGTGCATCCTGCTGCAACAATGTTCCTAAATCTCACAGACAACGCTTTCTCTGTTTGTAATGTTAGGGGTGACATCCACTACTTATATATCGCAAATGAGATTAAGAATCTCATCTAAACGGAGCAAGTTCCACTCCTGATTCTTGAAATAATCACTACTGGTGTGATAAAATCATGCAATCTGTCAGAATTCTGTGCTTAGGTTCTGTCATGTTCTGTTTCCCCTGTCAGTCTCACCATGTTCAGGTGAATCATCCACAGCTGTCTTTATATAGTTTGTGTATTTAAGTGTCTGGTTTTCAGTTCTTCATTGTCAGGTCAACTGCTATGTAACTATTTTTTTGGTCCTCCATTGGGTTTTTGTCTTGTTTTGGTTCATTTATTAAATGGTTTAAGTTCCTGTCAACAAGCCTGATCTCCTGTGTCTGGGTCCTCCTCCAACACCATCCCTGACAGAATGACCTGACCACCTTGGACCCAACAGGAGAACTTTTCCTGCAGTGGGAGGGTTCTCTGTCACAGCCATGCCACGCCAGATGGATTTCCTTCAGCCATAGTCTGGCCACGTCATGCCATGTCCACCACATCTGTTCCTGTGGGGGATTGTGGGGGCCATCCTTCCTGTCCCTGGGGAGAGTTGCCGGGACCGCTCCTTTTCACGCCCGTTCCCGAGGAGGGGTTCTGATACCAATCACATCAGTCTGTCTGCAGGAGCTCTGTTTTCTGGACATGTGTTTTTAGTCCAAGTCCCCTCCTCTCAGGCGTTTGGGCATCTGGAATCTGCCCTTTGGTGGAGTGGTACAGTCAGGACTCTGTGCTTGGGTTTTGTCATGTTCTGTTATCTACAGCCGTTTTTATATAGTTTATCAACCTCAGTGTATTAAAGTGTCTGGTTTTCAGTTCTTCATTGTCAGGTCAACTGCTCTGTCACCATTTTTTTTTGTTCCTCCGCTGGGTTTTTGTCATGTTTTGGTTTATTTATTAAATGGTTTAAGTTCCTGTCACCAAGCCTGGTCTCCTGTATTTGGGTCCTCCTCCAACACCATCCCTGACAGAAGCACATAATTCTGACACAATCAGGAAGAGATTCTCACAAAAATTAAAACATGTAAACGTGTGGACAACATCAGAAAATAATGACAGTTCTGTGTTTTGTTTTTGCATGGTATGACATGATGACGGTCACACCAGGATGCCATATGGATGCATTGGAGTGTTTTAAAAGATTGTTTCTGCGGGATCCTCTGTAGGATCTCAAACCCCCCATAGGTTTTTACATTACTATGTTTAAAAAAAATCACATGTTCATATCTTCTGATAAGCTGCTGCTTATGATGCTCAGAGGGATCCAAAAAAGAAGAGTTGATTCAACAAACAGGAGTCTGATGCCTGACCCAATTCTAGTTTAGGAAATTCTTGGGATGACTATAAAAATGTTCGTATCCTTCGGTTAATGAAAGTAAAAGCAGCTTGCTGTTCCTGTTGCACGTATTGTTTAGAAATTTAAGATCCATGGGATCCAAAGCTTGGTCTGAGTTGCAGGTCATGGGTCTTGCAACAGGACAATGACCTTAAACACAGCTCAAAACACCCGTGAATGGCTCAGAGGAAAACATTAGACTATTCTAAAGTGGCCCTCTATGAGCCCGGACCTAAATCCTGTGGAGTATCTTTGAAAGAAGCTGAAACATGCCGTCTGGAAACGGCTTCCTTCAAAGTTTAGACAACTGGAGGCCAAAATACCTGTCAACAAGTGCAGAGGTCACATGGACAGGTATAGGAAACCTTTGATTGCAGTGAATGCCTCAAAAGGTCAAAATATTAATTTTTGTGAAGGCGAATTTCAAGATTTTATTATGGAAATAATTCTGTTAAAACATGGTTGAAATACAATGTCTGACCTTCATTGGTTCCATTTCATAAATTTGTATTTATTACTACTTTTGTCAGATTCCACTTATTTCTGTGACTCCTGTCAGCTTTTCTATCATTTACCGAAGCGTACCAACAATTTTGTCCATGTGTGTAGTAATCCTGCAGACTCAGGACAAAGTGATATCCTCAAAAAGCATCTTTATTCCAATCAAGTTGATTCAGCAACACCAACATGTCAGGAAGAAGAATCATGGCTAGAATGGGGGGGAAGAGGATGGCAGTGAAGGCGGTCCAGCAACCAGAAACTCAGCTGAGGTCCTACACTGGCTCAAGACAGAGCAGGAGTAGGGAGCTTAACACACTTTTGAAAGAGACATATTGCTTAGAACAGGGGCCCCAAACTACGGTCCGCAGGCCGGATCCGGCCCTCCTCCACATTTAGCCCCACCCCCCAAACTGTTTTGGCTGATTTAGGCTTTTTTCCGTATTTTAAGCTAATTTGGAGTTTAGCTAATATTTCAGCTTTATGCTAGCTGTTTTGGCTAAATTAGACATTTTTCCAGTTAAGTTTTTTCGACTGACTTGGCACTTCAATAATAATTTAGCCAGCTATCAACTTCAGCATTTTCAGCTATTAATTAAATAACAGGTAATGCTATTTATATAGATTTTAAAATGTTTTTGTAATATTTGTTCTTTAAAAAGTACAGAAATAAATTATTAGAAAGTGGTCCCCAACCACCGGGCCGCGGACCGGTACCGGGCCGCAGACCCATTGCCACCGGGCTGCG
>NC_050522.1:3977000-3979883 GCF_002922805.2 Oryzias melastigma | reverse complement strand
AAGATCTGTTGGCGACTGTCAAATCCAGGCCTCGAGGGCCGGTGTGCTACATGTTTTCCAACCAACCTTCCATTGAAGCTCCTTATTGGCTGCTAATTTCCAGGATCAGGTATGTTTAGCCAATAAGGATCTTCAATGGAAGGTTGGTTGGAAAACATGTAGGACACCGGCCCTCGAGGCCTGGATTTGAATACCCCTGGGACTCTAGTCTGTAGCAGGAAAAACTATTAAGGTGAAATAAAAAATCCTAACCCTAACACAAACCTGTATCATTATAAAACAATTTTGATAAAGAAAAAAAAAAGTCGTCTAAATTGTGAGATTCTCTCTTGAGCCCTACAGCTTTGAAGAATCATTAAACTTGGAGTCTGTTATAGAATCAATAATTTATTAATTTTCAATTGTATTTTGTTTATGTCATTCATTTATATTATCATTGACATAATAATAACAATAGTAATAATAATAATAGTAATAATAATAACAATAATGATAGATAAATCATTTAAAAAAGAAAAGTATATACAGTATATATATACACATATTCTTCATTTAGTCTGAAAGCATCACTCGTTATTGTCACTTGAACCAACCAACATTCATGTTTGTTTATGAGGGAGAAAATAAAGGAACATTATGTTTATGGTTGAGAATCTTCGTTTCTGGAAACTTTTAAACTTTTGACCGTCCTCGACCGGAAGTAGTCCGACTGTGATCACGTTCCAGCTTTACGGAAGTCATTCGTTGCCCGATTAAAAAAGGGTCCGGGCGGTCTGTCCGAACCTACCCGAACCCAAACCTTGACGTGGCACCGACGCGGGTCGGGTCCCCAAATCCTGCTGATCGTCCGGTTCCGGGATCGTTCCGTGCACCGGAAACGCTGATATTTCACGACTTTGGAGCCCCGTTTTGGGGAGAAGTCCAGCAAAACAGACAAACTACGAACTGTATGTCCAAAATAAATGTATATCCTGATAGTAACGGGTGCATTTCTCACTAGAAATATTGTCAAAATAAAGATTAGTCCACAAAATATTTTATTCTGAGGGATTCTCCACCGAAAAAGAGTGAATATCCCACCGTGTTTTTGCTAGCAACAGGCAGAAACTCAAAAGTCACGTGATCAGTCACGTGATCCGGCGCACCTCCGTAGAAATGAATGAGAGAATGAGACGTAGCAATTCCACAATTTAGACCCGTTTTATTTGTGAAACTGCTACGTTTTTCCCTGTGGACAAACGTGGGTACTGAACGTTTTTGGAGGAGACTGGGTTGCTGACCGAGAAACACAGCTCAGTTTCAAATGCCGGGGAGGGGGTGCAGGTTAGTCCTGAAATATTCACCCATATCATCTATTTAGAATTCATCAGAAATTCACCTCACAGTTGTGGGCGGGACAGTTGCTGCTGATATCCCATCATCCCTTTGTTTACACTCTCTCCCACTAGCTTACAGCCTCTCACCACCTCCAACATAACATTAGTGGAGCCACAAAAACAGTCAACGATAACATTTCAATCCAATCGTGCAGTCTGGATCCAGATTCCAGCTCAGATGAGGAACACAAAGACTTTCACTGATCTATTTGTCTGAAAGTAGATGATCAGAATGGGGCGGATCAGAGAGGTTAAGGCCTGCCTATTTCAGTTTCTATGTCACAATTTCATCGTGAGACAAATGCTACAAGAACATGTTAAAAAAAAATTTTCATTGAAGTGGGTCTTTCATGAATTCAACTTTAAACCAGCAATTACTTATTGGCCATTCGGTCAATAACAGCCCCCCCCCACTTGTTAATCTGCTGGTTAGTTGTCGATTAACTCGAGATAACTAACCTGTGAAGAGGAGCTTTGTGCTCTCGACAGACGACTCTTCAGTTAAACTGTGGAAACAAACCAGCAACCGACCGGTTCAGCCCGCTCTGCCGGTTGCTCAACCGTCTGCAGCAGCCCTGCTCCTCATATCTGATCCCGCCTCACTGTTGAGCACCTGGCTGTGCTTCAGCGTTCAGCCACTCAACGTGGATCTAAGGCAGATTAGAAGCATCAGCACAGTTCCTTCCAGAGCAGGAATTTCCCCTTAAAGCTGCCGGGTGAGCAGGGTGAAGACAGCCCGGCTTTGTCAGGACAACACCGGCACTCAGAGAAGATCCAGGTTCCATTTCACACCTTTATATGATGAAACACGCCCCCCGCCTCGAACACCTCCAACCATTCAGCTGATCTTACTCTGATAAGACATGAAAACACTTCAATCTGCTAAAAAATGTATCATCAAATTCCTGCTCAGACATTAAAAGTCGACCTCGGCTCCACAGCCGGCGCAGTGTAAACGTGGAGCTCTTCAAACCTCATGTCTAACCTTTCAACACGAGAATCGCTTGTTCTGACAAAAATAACAGCACACGTTTGAAGCACTTGACACAAAAAGGCTTTTCAAACCCTGAAGCACATTCACCTCCAGCACTTTGAGGGTCTGAAGGAGCCATTCAGACCCAGTCTTCTGTGTTAATGACACCAAAGCTGACACTCTATATATATTTAGGCATAGTTGGAATAAAACTAACAATTAAAACACAACACACACCATCATCTGTGAGTTTGTGTTCTTGGATGAGACACTTTTTGCAGACTTTCGCACGTCACTGCTAACAATCAGATCCGTTTGCAGGTTCCTCCTGTTGGTGCATCTGTCTTTCTCATTTTATATGTCAGAATAATCATTCTTCCTCTGCTGCTTTCTGCTTAATTTCTTTTTTCTAATCCTAATTTTTTTTAAAGATTTTTTTTCCATTGTCACAAGTTATTAGAGTTATAAATTGACCAATCAGATGGCTCAATAAGCGTTTGTGGGTCTGACGTTGAACGTCTGGGGGGTTTGATT